>NC_057795.1:288604975-288851922 GCF_018294505.1 Triticum aestivum | reverse complement strand
AAGGAAGAACCACCCACAGCGGGGTGGGGGGCTCGCCGGAGAGGTACCCCCCATCTCTCTTAGGGTTCAGGGTGGGGGCAGGGGGCCTGAAGGGCTGGCCGGGGTGGCGGGGTGGCAGCGGACCGACGGCGGAGAGTTGTTTCAGGGCGCCGAGGTGGCGCTGGGGCCGGCGGTTCGGCCGGTGGTGGCTAGCAGCTAAGGGGGGTGCAGGTTGAAGATGAACTACAGCCCTCCCTAAACTACATGTCAAGTGCCTCTCTGCTACCATTGCGTTTAGTTTCGATAGTAACATTCAGATTCCACAGTAAATTTCAGTTTCGATAGTTAAGTTCAGAGTCAACAGTTTTTACCTCATCTGTTGTAGTCAGGTGGTTTTTGGTGATGTGAATTTTACATCTATTTTACATCATCTATTGGAGATGCTATTAGAATCCCACTTGAGATTAACGATGTCTGTCTTGTGCTGCTTCAGCCTTGACATCTTACGGCTCATCGGAGCTGCTCCAATGAAAGAACGATCCATCACAACAGAGTAGTGCCCAGGATGCCGTCTACAGATTCCTTAGATCTTCCTCCACACCTCTGACACCCACCTCTGCCTCAACTGATCCAGCGACCAACCCAATGATGCTGAGGTCGACATGGCTACGGCAAAGAGCTTGTACACTTGTTGCATCACTTATTACTATACATTCATGTCGATCCATTAGGGCTATTTTGGTTCAACGGAAAAAACATAGCAATAGGGAATTATCCTATGGCACTCTACTATTCAATTATTCATGCATTTTGTTGAAAGGAATGGAGCAAAACATCCACCTGGACCTACTTTTCAAAATCCTATGCATGAAAACAAGACCAAGTGCATTAGTGGCAGAATAACATTCTAACTGTACACGCTTTCTTATGGTTTCAATTTATTTTGGCCATGTTTCTTTGCATTCATCTGCTCTTCCAATTCCTGTGAACCAAACACCCAAGTTGACAGAAATCATGTGTTTACAAATGCTCTGTTTACCATGTGCATTCCTATCCTATTCCGATGTTTTTCATATCCCTGCATTTTTAGAATCATGCGAGCCAAATGAGCCCTTACAGAATTACTTCAGTTACAGGCATGTGTCGAAGGGAACTTTGTGTGGTTTGTCCTGCTCCTGCCGCGACATCGTCCACCTCACCTGAGCTGCTCCATCAAGAGAAGCATCCACCAAACCAGACATCACGACCCCTGACCGTCTTTCGCCGCCTCAGATCTCCTGCCCTGCCACCGGCACCCACCGCAATGACATCACCATCATCGAGTCAGCAGATGAACCTGAGGAGTACACGGGTCCACAAGAGAGGTCGCACTGTTTTGTTTCTTCTTATGTTATGCATTGCTTAAAATTACCTGCTACTTTACCGTCCTGTTCACCTCTTGGACTCCAAGTCAGGTCCAAATTAATGCTCAAACTTGAGTTCTAAATTAGTTATGGGGCACATATCGAGGTAGCAATGAATAGTATCTCTGTCTAATTTTTGGTTCACCTAGGGTATGCCTATGTTGTTCATCTTGGGTGGGAAACAAATAGTAAAGCAATCATCATTTGTCTTTTTATTAAATTAAATAAATCATCAGCCTGCTATCATTATTTTTGGATCCATCCACTGGTTGTTACCATCACTCTAAATTTCTACATGCTCTCCTTACATAATCTCACCGTATTTTTTTCGTATGCATGTCAGATAATGTACACAGTCATGTGTAGAGAAAAAGAGAAGAGTTTTGCGCGGCAATACAATGTCATGCAGACATCGCTCCATGGTGGGTTCAATGGCAAACCCTCCCCCCTCTCCAGATTGTAATCCAGAGGAAGATATTTGTTCTGAGGCGGATTCAGACGCAGCTGACCACTCCTATTTACCCCCCAAGGTGTTTGCTCTACCTTGGCATGATGATGTTAGCCATATCATGCATATGTTGCCTTGCAGTGCCTACTTTTGACATCATATATATCATCTGCTTAGTTTAGACATGTTCTGTATTGGCACCTGTTTAGTTTCTATATCATATATGGGAATTATGCAGTCTCATGTCTTTTAGCCAGCCATAATATATGTGAAATGTGCAATGCCATCCTGTTTAACCAGGCATCATATATTTGAATGATATCTTGACCGTCTGAGGGAGTCCTAGACTAGGGGGTGTCCGGACAGCCGGACTGTCATCGTCAGCCGGACTGTCATCGCCAGCCCGGCTCCAAGACTATGAAGATACAAGATTGAAGACTCCGTCCCATGTCCGGATGGGACTTTCCTTGGCGTGGAGGGCAAGCTTGGCGATACGGATATGTAGATCTCCTACCATTGTAACCGACTCTGTGTAACCCTAGCCCTCTCCGGTGTCTATATAAACCGGAGGGCTTTAGTCCGTAGGGAACAACAACCATTACAACAATCATACCATAGGCTAGCTTCTAGGGTTTAGCCTCCTTGATCTCGTGGTAGATCCACTCTTGTAATACACATCATCAATATTAATCAAGCAGGACGTAGGGTTTTACCTCCATCAAGAGGGCCCGAACCTGGGTAAAACATCGTGTCCCTCGTCTCCTGTTACCATCCGCCTAGACGCACAGTTCGGGACCCCCTACCCGAGATCCGCCGGTTTTGACACCAACATTGGTGCTTTCATTGAGAGTTCCTCTGTGCCATCACCGATAGGAAGGATGCCTCCTCCTGTCTTCAAGGATGATATTTTTGCCAAAGAAGCCTTGGCCGCCGGCCAAACTATCCGGCTAGGTGGTTTTCTTATGACCGCCTGTCCGTCCACCGCTTCGACAATTACTTCTCAAGTCGTCAAAAGCTATCTTCACGTCAGCTCGGAATTTGCCGAGTGGCTGGATCCAATAGAGCTCTCGTCTGTCAACGAGCTCTTGGATTGCATCGCCGCCCTGGGAGTCGCTACAGATTACAATCAGATTGGGCTTAAAACCGATCTGAGAGAGATTAACTCTCCCCAGGTCACCCACCATGTTGCAGTGGTAGAGGAACAATGCGGCGAATCTTCTCCTGTATTGAAAACTAGTCATGTCCGGGCTCCCGAACCCTCCATGCCGGATTCCCGCGGAGGGACGGACTTCGATCAAGCACTGAACTTAAAGTCAGGCATCGGACCGGACTCGTTGGACAACGTCCAGCAATCCAATCTTCCAAATTTGGAAAGTTCCCGGCCTTCGAGCCTTGAGATAGGTAGGGTCCCGGACTTAATTCCACCCACCCACCCACACATATGCGATCTATCTCTAATCCGGCAAGAGCCCGCTGAAACAGTACATCACTACTGGGCCAGATTCCTCCTGGTTATGGACAGGATAAAGGACTGCCGAGAGGAAAACGCAATCTCAATCTTTTGCAATAATTGCACGGACGAGGGAATCTTGAACCCCGTCAGCCGTCGTGAAATTACACGCTTCGCCGACCTGGCGTCCATAGTATGAAAGTACTGTGCGATGGAGAGTTTCCGGAAAACCGAAAATAAGTTTTGGGACAATCCGGCCCCGAATACAACCCCAGTCCGCAACAAAAGGGTGCACTACACTCAGGCACCAGGCATAAAAACCAAAAAGCAAAAACCCCATCAAGGGCACGGAACCGTACTGGAGGGATGGCTTAGCGGACCCTGTAAAATTCACAGTACAAAGGGCGCCATCCCAACACATAGCCTTCGAGCATGTTGGATATTACGGCAGGTGGCCAATAGTGGCGAGGAGCTTCTAGCCCCGGAAAACCACTCCAACAATACCGGTACGGTATCAACAGTCTTCGAGACTTTCGCATCAAATAATACGCGGAAATGGACAATCCGCAGCCTTGCCGAAGTCTACCAAGTAGCAACAACAAATCCATGGAGCGACACAGCCATCACCTTCAACGCCAGCGACGAACCTAAATTCCGAACAGCCCGAGCACCAGCCACACTGGTACTTAGTCCAATAGTGGACGGCTTTCGACTTACAAAGGTCCTCATGGATGGCGGCAGCGGATTAAACCTCATCTACGAGGAAACTCTTCAAAAAATGGAAATAGACTGGAGCCGCATTGAGCGAAGCAGCACAACCTTCAGAGGAATAATCCCTAGCCGGGAAGCGCGCTGCACCGGGAAAATCACACTCGATGTGGTGTTCGGCTCGCCGGACAATTACAGATCCAAAGAAATCACGTTCCAAGTGGCCCCGTTCAACAGCGGATATCACGCTATATTAGGACGAGAGGCATTCACAATTTTTCAAGCAATACCCCATTACGGGTACATGAAGCTCAAAATGCCTGGGCCCAGCGGAATAATCACTCTCGCTAGTGATCCGGACATAGCACTCCGCGCCGAAAACAAGACAGCCGCATTAGCCCTGGAGGCACTCTCCGAAGCCCTAGCGGCAGAAGAACTCACTGCGCTGCGCTCTACGGTAAATAGAGACGATGTGATACTCGATAAGAGATCCAAGTCCACCTCCTTTAAACCAGCGGATGAAATAGTTAAATTCCAGGTCCATCCAACGGACCCCACAAAGACGGCTTCCATCGGGGCACAACTGAACCCTGACGTAGACGCCGCACTGCGAGAATTCCTTCGGGAAAATTGGGACATTTTCGCCTGGCACCCCTCAGATATGCCCGGAATCCCACGCAGATTGGCAGAACACAGCCTAAACATCCTAAAAGGATTCAAGCCAGTCAAATAGGCTCTTCGACGATTTTCCGAACCCAAAAGACAGGCAATGGGAGAAGAGCTAGCCAAACTATTGGAAGCCGGATTCATTAGAGATATCAAACATCCGGATTGGCTAGCAAACTTGGTAATGGTACCAAAGAAGGACAAATCCTGGCGCCTATGTGTCGATTTTAAAGACCTCAACAAGGCCTGCCCAAAGGATCCCTTCCCCCTCCCCCGCACCGACCAGATAATCGACGCTATCGCAGGACACGACTCACTATGCTTCCTTGACGCATACTCCGGCTACCATCAAATCAAGATGGCGGAAGCGGACCAAGCCGCAACGGCATTCATCACTCCATATGGACCATTCTGCTTCAACACGATGCCCTTCGGACTTAAAAACGCCGGTGCAACATATCAGCGCATGATTCAAACATGTCTGGCCACCCAGATCGGCAAAACGGTAGAGGCATACGTAGACGACGTAGTCGTCAAAACCAAACACGTCGAAACTTTGGTAGAAGACTTGAGGCTCACATTCGACAACCTCAGAGCATATGACATCAAGCTAAATCCGGAAAAATGCGTTTTCGGCGTACCAGCCGGAAAGCTCCTGGGCTTCATTGTATCCGGTAGAGGAATTGAAGCAAATCCAGCCAAAATCCGAGCCCTGTCACAGCTAGATATTCCAAAAGACCTCAAACAAATACAAAAATTAACTGGATGCATGGCGGCTCTAAGCCGCTTTATCTCCCGTCTAGGAGAAAAGGCATTGCCCCTCTATCGCCTCCTTAGGCGCACCGAACACTTCGAGTGGACGGATGCTGCCACTGCCGGACTCGAAGAGATAAAAGCCATATTGGCAACGAATTCGGTCCTGGCTGCGCCCAACCTGGGCGAACCAATGTTGTTATACATCGCGGCAACACATCAAGTTGTAAGCGCAGTACTCGTCGTCGAACGAGAGACAGAAGGGCATAAATTCCCTCTTCAAAAACCAGTGTACTACGTATCCACTGTGTTAACCCCCTGCAAGTCCCGTTACCCGCACTATCAAAAGATAGCGTATGCGGTGTTCATGGCATCCCGGAAGCTTCGACACTACTTTAAAGAGTGTTCGATAACAGTGGCCTCCGAAGTACCCCTCAATGACATTATAAACAACCGCGACGCGACGGGCATGATTGCAAAATGGGCCATTGAGCTCTTACCATTCGATATAACTTACAAACCTCGGCGAGCTATAAAGTCACAAGTTTTGGCTGACTTCGTCGCTGAATGGACCGAAGCCGAACTCCCTAAAGAGTACGGCGCATACTCCAATTGGATTATGCACTTCGACGGCTCTAAAATGTTGGCCGGATTGGGGGCTGGCGTCGTATTGACGTCCCCAACCGGGGACATAGTCCAATATGTACTTCAGATAATGTACACGGACTCCAACAACGTAGCCGAATACGAGGCCCTTTTACATGGTCTCCGGATGGCAATCTCCATGGGCATTCAACACCTAGAGGTGCGCGGGGACTCAAACCTTGCAATATCCCAAATAAATGGAGACTTTGACGCCAAGGATCTGAAAATGGCAGCATATCGCAATGCTGTCCTAAAAATGTCAGCTCGGTTTGAAGGACTTGAATTCCATCACGTAGCCCGGGATAACAACCAAGCACCCGACGTACTGGCACGCATCGGTGCAAAACGTGACGCTGTCCCTCCAAACATCTTCCTGGAACGGCTCTTTAAGCCATCCGTACTATGGGAAGAGGAGTCCGGAAATAACAAACCGAAAACAGCCGCACCAACCGACGCAGAGCAATCTGACACAACCGGTGATTCAGCCAATGACATAACACCTTCAGCCCACGACATAATGGCAGTAATCGCCCCGTGGACAGAACCATTCCTAGCCTACTTGCTTAGGCAGGAACTTCCCGAGGACCAAAATGAGGCCCGCTGCATTGTCCGGCGATCTAAAGCCTACAAGGTCCATGAGGGAGAACTTTATAAGAAAAGCACAACCGGAGTCCTTCAAAGGTGTATCTCCGAAGAGGAAGGGCGAAATCTTCTGGCTGAAATTCATGCCAGACTAGGCGGACACCACGCCGCAGCTCGGGCCCTTGTAGGAAAGGCATTCCGTACAGGATTTTATTGGCCGACGGCCCGGGCAGATGCTCAGGACTTAGTCCAAAGATGCGTCGGTTGTCAGCTCTTTGCTACTCAGAGCCATATGCCACCCACCGCCCTCAAAACTATACCCATTACCTGGCCGTTCGCAGTCTGGGGGCTTGACATGGTTGGACCCCTTAAAGGGGGAACCCACAAGCAAAGGTACCTATTGGTCATGGTGGACAAATTCACCAAATGGATAGAGGCCAAGCCAGTCAAAACGGCAGAGTCCGGACCAGTGATAGACTTTATCTCCGGGGTGGTACACCGTTATGGTGTCCCCCACAGCATCATCACCGATAACGGCGCGAATTTCACGGCCGACGAGGTCAAATCATGGTGCAAAAATATGGGCATTAAACTCGATTACGCTTCAGTCTATCATCCTCAAACCAACAGTCAAGTGGAACGAGCAAATGATCTAATAATGAGCGGCATCAAACCCAGACTAGTGCGGTCACTTACAAAATCTGACACGCACTGGGTAGAGGAGCTCGACTCCGTACTCTGGGGGCTGCGGACAACGCCCAACCGTACTACTGGATTCACACCATTTTTTATGGTATACGGCGCAGAGGCAGTTCTGCCCTGCGACATCATTCATGACTCACCTTGAGTGCGCATGTACGAAGAAAGAGAAGCCGAGCTGGATCGGCAGGACAGCTTGGACGCATTGGAGGAAGAACGCGACATCGCCAAGGCTCGTTCCGCATTCTATCAGCAGCAGGCTCGAAGATATCAAAGCAGAGAAGTACGGGCCAAGACTTACAACGTTGGCGAACTAGTTCTACGCCTGCCGGACAAGAAAAAGGACAAGCTCAAGCCCAAATGGGAGGGCCCCTTCATTATCGATCAAGTCCTGACCGGCAGAGCGTACCATCTACGAAATGCGTCGGACAACCAACTCGAGCCGAACCCATGGAACGCAGCCCGCCTCCGAAGATTCTATGCCTAGCGCCGGACTAAGAGTTCGTCCCCTTCCCCGCCCAAATTTTTATACTTCCGTTGTCTTTTGTTTCTCTTTCTTCTCTTAACCCTTTTCCTCAAAAGCCCTTAAGGGCCTCTTTGCACATTGTTCGCACATACTTGATGTGCCATCCGCACTCATTATACCTGGGGGCTTCTTTACCAGAAGCTCAATTATAAGGGCTTCATGCCCAGCACATGTGTCAAGCTTCCACATGTACCTTTTATTAACCATTATATGCATCGATATGACTTAAGTTTTGGCCAAGCTGGGTTGCCTGGCTCCTGTGCTTACCCCTACGTTCCCGATTGTTCGGCTAGGTGGTAAAGGGCGCACCTCTGCGATTGTTACTTCCGGGTCAGCCAGATGTGTACCTCAGACTGGGTGAAGCCGAAAGCTAGCGTTCTTAAGGGAATATTCGGTCGGTGACTTGAAAGATGATTTTACCTACTTATTTATGTGCCCCTAGATGTTTTTCTGCTCCATTCGCAGTCCGGACATGCACTTTAGGGCATGCCTCCCAGGGAAAGGAACCCTTAACGGAACTATTCTCCCTGGAAGATGTTTCTTACTAACCATGTAATATAACATAACTAGTTGAGAACTTGTCTGATAAAGCACTAATGACCCCTACGCCTGGTCTCCATGCATGCCCCGGTTGTTTTTTAACCGAGAAGGTATTCGTACACACTCCGGACTCTAGGGTCCCGAGGTTGAAGCGAAAAGGTCGGCAAGGACAAACGATCTACAATCCGGCAAGAAGGCATTTTACATGTCATTTTAAAATACATTGTCAAATTGATTGATTGTATTCCTCCTCAATGTCGTCTAACAGGCTGTCCAATTTACAGTCCCGTTGGGAAAATTTAGTGGCCAACTCTACTTGGCCGTATACTAAACTCACAGGGATCTCCTTCCCGTCGGGCCCCATAGGTCCGACCTCGGCCATACGGTTGGGGTCCGCCCTCTTGTACCGTGTCTTCACCATGGCCCAGGCCTCCCTGGCACCTTGGCGGCAGGCCGAAATCTTCCATAAATGGAAGCGCTGCCGCACTCCCTGAAGCTTCTCCGCAAGGTCCCCAAGGCCCTCGGGCAGGGAGAGGGCCGGCCATAAAGCCTGGACGACGCCGCTCATTGCCTGCCGAACTCGCTCGAGCAGCTGCAACAGTTCGGGAAGTTGATCACCCGTCGATATGGGCATCTTCTCCACAGGGCGACCTGTGAGTATACCTACAGACACATTTTGTCAATTGACTTCCTCGCCAAACTCTTCTTTTCAAAGGAGTTCGCTCAAGCACTTACTATAGATGTCGCGACGAAGCCGCTGATTCTCCTTAACGGAGCCAGACAGCTCGGCCCGAACACCTTTCAGCTCTTCTCCGAGCTGGGCGTGGGCATCCTGGAGCTTGTTCCTTTCCTGCTGCACTTTATTCAGTACCCTCTCGCCGGCCTTCAGCTGGCGCAGTAATCCTTGCCTGTCCGGATCTTGTCCGGCAGCACCCGCAATGTCATTATTAGACTTGCGCACATGCCGCACACCGCTTATATTTTTAAAATAATGTGTTACCAGGAGGGGTCTCTGTGCTTCCTCCTGCGGCAGCAAGTGCGGCCTCGAGTTGGGCCTTGCACTCTTGCAGCTCCTGAGACAGTTGGGTATTCTTCTCCGTAAGATCCTGCGATTCAAATGATCCTTAAATCAGTTAATATAACTACTTTAAGTCTCGGGGGCTACTGGCATATACAACTATTAAATTCTCTTACCCGTATGTCTTTCACATACTGCTCCGTGGCTCTGGTAAAACCATCTTGAGCAGCACGGAGGTGCACGTCCCCCGCGTTAAAGGCATTCAACGCCTCAAGGAAGAAGCACGCGTCACGAAATACTGTCCCGCGGCGCCTATGGTTCATGGCGCTCTCCACCTCAGACTTGGTGGCAGACAGTCTATCGGCATCCTCCGTTGGAGGAGTGTCTGGCTCGCGCCTTGCGCTCGCCTCCCCCTCCAGACCAGGTGCTGGAGCCTGGCTGGTAGAGGTTGGATTGGCAACCTCTACCCCCGCAGTCCGGCGGGCGCTTTTTCTCCTACAAAAGTTATGAGTATTCAAACACTTCCTAGGAACGTTGCTCTAAATAACGGACCATGAGCTATACCTTTGCGGCGACGTTTCAATCCGCGTCGCGCTCCTCTTCCCCCTACTGGGCCGAGCTGACCCCTGTTGGTCAGCCGCCGCGGGCTCGGCTTCTCGCCTTGAAGGCGCCTCCTGCAAAGCGCTATCGTATACGGTGGTCAGAAATGAGCAAGGAAGGAATAACGGTGTCAGGACTTCGGTCACAATCACCTGGGAAGCCGGATACAGTCCGGGGTAGTCAGCCGTAATGGCGACTAAAGCATTATCCATGCTGAGCTGGTGGAACACCCCGTCGATTAGCTCCACCTTTATGTCCGGATCCTCTTCGGAGGCCGGATCCTGGGATCTCTCTGGATCCTCGGGTTGCGGAGCTGGGCTAAGCATGCCCTCGACGACCCGACGCAGCTCCTGCATCGAAAACACAATATAAGAGACTTAAACTTCCAAAGCACGGGTCAGGCACGCAGAGTGTTCGCTTACCCAAGGCCGGGGATTATTCATGGAGAACCCATTCAACGGGTTCGTCTGAAGGAAATCCTCCTTCTCCCCCTTATACAGGCCGGACAGGATCTTCACCAGGTCTTCGGCCAAATCAGGCCCTTTGCGGCCATGACGGGTGGCATCGTCTTCCCCGTTGAAATCCCACATGAGGTGGCCCCTGTACTGCAGCGGCTGCACCCCCCACATCATGCATGTTGCCATGACTCCAATCATGGTCAACCCGGAATGGGCCAGTAACCTTATCAGGCCCATCATATAATGGACGCTCTTGTCTTCCTCCAGCTGGGGGCTCCGTGGGCGCCAGCTCAGGCGTTTCTTCAAAGGAGCATTACTGAACTCCGGGAGGCCGATCCGAACAGGGTCCGGCAGCGGAGCGTCTTCTACGTAAAACCATTCCGAAGGCCAGTCTTCGGATGCCTTCTTAGGGGTTCCGGATGGATATCTGGTCCCGGCAATGCGCCATATTTCGGCGCCGCCCACTTGATATATGGACCCCTCATGAGAGCGGGGTACGTGGCAAAACAACCTCTTCCACAGCGCGAAATGGGGCTCGACGCCCAGAAATAGCTCGCAAAGAGCTACGTAACCCGCAATATGCAGGATAGAGGCGGGCGTGAGGTGATGGAGCTGGAGTCCGTAGAACTCCAGGAGCCCGCGAAGGAACGGATGTACATGAAATCTGAGCCCCCTTATTAGATAGGGGACGAAGCATACCCGCTCCCCTTTGTTGGGACTTGGGGTAGCCTCCGCTTGCTTCCCACCTTTGTAGGTGGCCAGCCCGGCTTGAACCGGGACCATGAAGGCCGGAGGGAGATATCCCTTCGCTTGGAGCTTCACCAGCTCATTGTGCGGAACAGAGCATCTCCTCCAATCTCCTGGCAGAGGGCTGGGAGCGTGAGAAGAGGAGCCGCGTCGACGGTCCATGATGAAATGGATTCTTGGTCAAAGGCGCTCTGATGAGTACTCGCGGAAGGAAGATGGTGTGATTTGGATCTGGATTCTTGCCTCTATTATAGGCAGATTATTTGCGCAACTAGGGGGTAAAACATAAAAGATACCCTGGCTTTTCGCATTCGTGCGACGCGTGGAAGAAGGCCATTATTGGGCGTGGAAGCCAAGAAGCACGATATTAATAAGAAAGCCGGACACTGTTCGGCAGGTACGTGGAACTTAAAGGAGAACCCGCCTTGCAACGCCGAAGACTACATACGCGCTGGACTTATCGTCATTGAAGCCTGGTTCGGGGGCTACTGAGGGAGTCCTGGACTAGGGGGTGTCCGGACAGCCGGACTGTCATCGTCAGCCGGACTGTCATCGCCAGCCGGGCTCCAAGACTATGAAGATACAAGATTGAAGACTCCATCCCGTGTCCGGATGGGACTTTCCTTGGTGTGGAGGGCAAGCTTGGCGATACGGATATGTACATCTCCTACCATTGTAACCGACTCTGTGTAACCCTAGCCCTCTCCGGTGTCTATATAAACCGGAGGGCTTTAGTCCGTAGGGAACAACAACCATTACAACAATCATACCATAGGCTAGCTTCTAGTGTTTAGCCTCCTTGATCTCGTGGTAGATCCACTCTTGTAATACACATCATCAATATTAATCAAGCAGGACGTAGGGTTTTACCTCCATCAAGAGGGCCCGAACCTGGGTAAAACATCGTGTCCCTCGTCTCCTGTTACCATCCGCCTAGACGCACAGTTCGGGACCCCCTACCCGAGATCCGCTGGTTTTGACACTGACACCGTCCTTTTCTTCATTACATTTCCATTTATTGACAATGTTTGTACATTAAACTCTCTTCCTGTGAATCAGCCATTTGGGTGGGAGATGGAAAAAATCTGGAGTGAAAACAAGGCCTTCAGAGCATACAGTGCTACCTGTCGAAGCAGATCTCTTGTTGGGTCCCGGTAGCTCCTCGGAGATGGATTCAGAGACAGATGACCAGTCCTATTCCCCCACCGAGTTGTATGCTTTAACTTGGCACGGTTATACTACTCATATCATGCATATGGTGTCTTGCATTGCATAGTTTACACATCATAAACACAATATTCAACACCATGTTCTTAGTTTAGACATCATATCAAATGCCCTCTGTTTAGCATATAAATCATATATGTGAATTAAATCATGTGATCCTTATTACTTAGATAACATGTAGGTGAAATATGTCATGCGATCATGTTTAGTTATTCATCATATCTTTAAATTATGTTATGCTATGCTATCCAGTTTAGATAGACATCATATATGTGAAATTATGTCATGCTATCCATTTTAGTTAAACAATATACATGTCAACTATTTCATGCCCTCTTTTTTCCACACTATCTATTGCATATGTCTCTCATACAATGTATGTACATTCAACTATGTTTCCTGTTTATCAGCCATTTGAATTGGAGCGAGTGATGCCAGTATCTAGCGGAGTAAAAACACGGTCTTCAAATAAAATAGTGCTACCTCTTGGTGGAGATAGCACCCCGGTTGTACATGCACGAGAACCAACCCTACCACACATAACCCAAACTCTCGCAGATTGTACCCCTACTGCGATGGACAAAGAACCAGCTTCACCCAATCTAACCCCAACCCCAGCAGATAGTAACCCAATTCCTGTTGACACAGCACCATCTCCACCACAGAGCTCCCAAACAAGAGCAGTTAGTAAGGCAACTCCAGTGCCCAAAGGGCCAGTACTACCAGGGTGAACCCCAACTCCACCAGTTAGTATGCCTATTCCTGTGGAGGAAGCACAACCAGCTAGTCGTAGTTTAGCATCTATCGCATTTGATGTTGTTAAATCCTAAGTGCGTATCTTCCCATCTTGGAAATACTATACTACAGATGAAGGAAAATGCCAGTTGCAGGTGTTTGTCCAGGAGTTATGTGTAAGTAATGTTATTCATGGCAATTACTTTGCTTTGTCCCATACATCCTACCTCCATGATGGTTATAATACATCAAATTTTCCCATTTTTCTCTATAGAGAAGGACCGATTTGGAAACTCAAGATGAGGTAACCTATGCTAATACCTCTGCTATCTTCAAGAATGCTTGGTGGCAGTATCAGAATTACCTGAAGAAAACGTACTTCACTGGCAAAGAAACTCATCAAATTCCCTTACGTTCTCCTGAGACACATTTACTGGACGATGACTGGGAATGCCTTGTTCTGTACTGGTCCCGAACCAAGAATTTTGTAAGGTCTATGAGCTCATTTTCTATTTTGAAGTACTATATTCTTGCGTCTTACTATACTCTGTTCATGTAGAACAAGTGCCTAAACCCGAAGAAAAAATGTTCTAATTTAAGATTTCATTGCTATCATAGTTCAAAAAAGCGCTAGGCGTTAATTGCATGTTTTTCCACCGCCTTGCACTTTACTGACCAAAGCGCATGCTTATGCACAGTTATGCATAGACTAAGCATAGTTATGCGCAATGCGTTTTACCAATGCCTAGAGCCTAGGCGCGCTTAAGCGCTCTCTTAGGTGCGCCTTTATTTAACTATGATTGCTATCATGCATACTGCTTTGCTCTTGTATCACTGTATTTACTCATAAACTTATTTTTAAATTGAAGGATCCAATCGAAACTCCAATGGCACAGCAGGTATGTTCACGCATGTTTCTTTAATACGTTTTCTCTTATCGCTCTGTTGATTTCAATTTCAGTTGTGTATACAGTTGACTTCTCATATAACGCACATTACTAGGATCACAACAGAGCCAATAGTGTTGTTGTACATGTAGACCCGTGGTACCCATCTGAAATCTTGTTGTGCCGTGTAGTTTCCCACACTTTGTATTCTTTCACTGCTGCTTTGTCTTCAACTGATATGATTTGAACCGTGTCTGTATTTTGATTTGGCAAGACAATGCAGTGACCATAGGACATAGATATATGTTTGTTTGGTGCTTTTATTATGTACTAGTACTTGGCAATAGAAGACTTGGTAGTTTAATCATGTCCACCTTACTAATGAACTTGTTCACCGAAATGAGTTTCATATACTAGTACATGCTAAACATGTTATGTGTCTGCTTGTTTCTTCTTTTAGAATGCTAACAGAATATTGGGGAAGAGTGCCTTATTAAGCAATGGTAAAGGAAGTAATGCAGATAAGGTTTAGGATAGTGAGACATCCTTGTTGGTCTCCAACAAAGCTGATAAAACAGCTAAGAAAGACTATCTTGAAGACAGTGAGACAACCCCAAAGTCCTGTCTTGGTTTAGTGTTCGAGTTACTGGCCACTACCGCTTGCACAAGCTATTCAAACTCACTGTCTGAATCAGTTCGATTTCTTGAATCTCAACTACAAGCTGTGGGTTCATGTAAAGAACAGGTTCCAAATCACGATTGATTCCCTTTTCAAAACCTGCTGCAGTAGCTCGGGCTCTTCCTGCATGCCATAAATGGCCCAGACATTGATCAGCTGTGCTGCGACAAGAAGCGGAAGGACTATGAAAGTCCCTGGAGCATTCAGATGCATATTTTCTGGTGCAACAGCAAGCATTGGAGGATTTTAATGCCAAACAGGACAAAGCTAATAAGCTTGGTAAGCTTATTGCCATCATGGTGGATACCCAGGATAACTTTTCTTGAGCTCTTCTGAAGTTGTTTCAGTTATGCTCTTGTTTTGCTGCCGCGTTTATTCGCACTGGTGGCCAATTTTGACGGCTAGTGTATGTAATATGCTACTTTGTTCCCTATATTTGCACTGGTGGCGAACTTTGATGCCCAGTGGATGTAATATGTGTAATAGCGGTAATAGGCTAGTGTTAGTTGCTTGCTTATTTATTTCCTTATTGTCTTGTTTAGTTGTTTGCTTGTAGTCACTGCAGTTCTTTTTCCGTGTTTTTCTAGTGGCCACAATAACCTATATTTGGTAACTAGGCCACATTAATCATGGCAACACACGGACTGTTGTAACCATGGGCCTTCTGCGGGCCGTATGATCCATGGGCTTCTACGGGCCATAGGATCCATTGGTCTTCTATACGGGCCTTAGGATCCATGGGCATTCTATGGGCCATATGATCCATGGGCCTTCTACGGGCCATACGATCCATGGGCCTTCTAAAGGTCGTAGGATCCATCGGACTTCTACGGGCCGTATAATCATTTCGCCAATCATGAGCCATACTATTCGTGGACCATAACGGGCCATTAATAGGCCGTATTTGATAACTCTATGAAAACAGCCCAACGGGTTTTTTTTACATGAAAATGGCCCAACGTATTAGCGGGCCACAAATGGGCCGACTGTAACCACGGGCTGAATTTGGCCCACCAGCGCAAAATGACAGTAACAGGCCGTAAGTAACCGAATGCTTGAAATGAGCCCAAGAATAAATGGGCCCTTAGAAGGCTAAAAGATGACATGGGCTGGAAACAGCCCAATGGAATAATGGGTCATTAATGGGTATAAAGTGATACACTATTCATTATGGGCCAGTTTCACCATGGGCCATTACTGGGCTGAGAGTTACAAAGGGCCTCATATGGGTCGAAAGACATCATGCGCCATACATGGGCCAGAAGTTAAAATGGTCTGGAATCATATTGGACGGCCCAGATGACGCTACTGGACCTAATTCGGATAGGTCGTAACGGGCCCTAGGTTAGCGGGCTGTAGATGGGCTATATGCGAACAGGCCATTAACAGGCTTTCTGTGGGCCGGCCCGCCACCTTTTGACCAAGTCAAATGGGCCAGCCTTTTCATAGGAATGGGCCTCTGTTGGGCCGTTCTACGTGTCGACGTATCACAAGTGCCTTCGGTCCAATGAGTGGATGACATCTGTCCCAACAATGAGCCGACACGTGTTTCCGCTCTAGCCAATGATGATTTTACACGTGGAAAATCCCCATTGGTCGGGGCTCTTAATGGGTTATCGTATCCAAAACCAGACCCGGTAGCGTAACGGCGTTCCGTTACAGTGGATGCCACGTGTCGGTCACCCTTGACGAAAGCACTTCTGTGACGTGCGATTTATCGTCATGGAAGTGGACACTTCCGTGATGATAATTTTGGTAATGTCATGGAACACTTCTACGACAACACAGGTATGACTATCTTGATTCTGTCATAAAATCGTCATGGATGTACATGCATGACAAAAAAGGTGACCTACTGTGACAAACATGTATCATCACGGAAGTGTATTTTTTGTAGTGTAGGCTTGCTGGACGGTGATGGGTTGGATGAGATTTACCATGTAATCGAGTTAGTTTTGTTAGGGTTTGATCCCTAGTATCCATTATGTTCTAAGATTGATGTTGCTATGACTTTGCCATGCTTAATGCTGGTCACTAGGGCCCGATTGCCATGATTTCAGATCTGAACCTATTATGTTTTCATGAATATATTTGTGTTCTCGATCCTATCTTGCAAGTTATAGTCACCCACTACGTGTTATGATCCGGCAACCCTGGAGTGACAATAGTCCGGACACTTCCCGGTGATGACCGTAGTTTGAGGAGTTCATATATTCACTAAGTGCTAATGCTTTGGTTCGTACTCTATTAAAAGGAGGCCTTAATATCCCTTAGTTTCCAATAGGACCCCGCTGCAACGAGAGGGTAGGATAAAAAATGTCATGCAAGTTCTTTTCCATAAGCACGTATGACTATATTAGGAATATATGCCTACATTATATTGATGAATTGGATCTAGTTCTGTGTCACCCTATGTTATAACAGTTGCATGATGAATGCCATCCGACATAATTATTGTAAGGGCATATTTCTCCCTATGTGGTTTTGGTGATTGATGACAATGCATTTGCGGACTAACCGTGTGCATTGAGCTTTCCAGAGATCTCATGTCTAGGCATGAGATGATTCGATGCCCGTCGGAGCCTATCGAAGATGGCGGTTTTCTATGTTTCTTTTTGGTGGATTTGAGTCATAGGAAAGTCATACTATTAAGAGGGGGTCCGCTTCGGAAAGGTTAGGGTGGAATCAACACCTACACATCTGTTCCTTTGCACCACCTTTCCTTCGCTTCATCGGAGCACCGGTCGTTTTACCCTTGTCTATGCAAAGATGAAAGCCTCCAAAGTGCTATAGTTTCTGTGACGTGCGGTAGTACTGCTCGAGGGAGCAATAGTACCGCAGCTGCGGACGGTAGTACCGCCAAGTTAAGCGGTAGTACCGTGTCACGCGGTAGTACCGCTCCTCCCGAGCGGCAGTACCATGGCATCTAGCCCAGAACACTGGCATGCACGGAAGTAGGAGCGGAAGTAAAATTTTACTTCCGCTCCCTACGCGGTAGTACCGCTCCCTTGGAGTGATATGATACATCCATTTTGCATCATGTTTTCCTACTGTTATTTATGTTGTTTTATTGTATAATTATGCTTTTTGGAGTAATTCCAATGCCTTTTCTCTCATACTCCCTCCATCCAGAATTACTTGTCGCGAAAATGGATGTATCTAGAACTAAATTATGTCTAGATACCTCCATTTCTCTCACAAGTATTTCCGGACGGAGGGAGTAATATGCAAGGTAAGGACCAAGGGGGAGAATTCCAACAGCTGGAAATCTGGACCTAAAAAAGATACGTCAAGCTACCTATTCTGCACAACTCCAAATGAGCTGAAACTTCCCAAGGATTTTTTATGGAATATTTAATAAATACTGGAGCAAATAAGTACCAGAGGGGGGCCACCAGGTGGGCACAACCCACCTAGGCGCACTAGGAGGCCCAGCCACGCCCTGGTGGGTTCTGCCCTCCTCGGCCCACCTCCGGTGCCCATCTTCTGGTATATAAGTCATTTTGACCTAGAAAAAATCAGGGGAGGACATTCGGTATGAAGCGCCGCCGCCTCGAGGCGGAACTTGGGAAGGAGCACTTTTGCCCTCTGGCGGAGCGATTCCGTCGGGGGACCTTCCCTCCCGGAGCGGGGAATCATTGTCATCATCATCACCAACAACTCTCCCATCTTGGGGAGGGCTATCTTCATTAACATCTTCCCAGCACCAACTCCTCTCAAACCCTAGTTCATCTCTTGTGTTCAATCTTTGTATCAAAAGTATAGATTGGTGCTTGTGGGTAACTAGTAGTGTTGATTACATCTTGTAGTTGATTACTATATGGTTTATTTGGTGGAAGATTATATGTTCAGATCCATTATGCTATTTAATACCCCTCTGATCTTGAGCATGTTTATCATTTGTGAGTAGTTACTTTCATTCAGGTCACGGGAGAAATCATGTTGCAAGTAATCATGTGAACTTGATATGTGTTTGATATTTTGATGATATGTATGTTGTCATTCTCTTAGTGGTGTCATGTGAACGTAGACTACATGACACTTCACCATATTTGGGCCTAAGGGAATGCATTGTGGAGTATTTATTAGATGGTGGGTTGCGAGAGTGACAGAAGCTTAAACCCCAGTTTATGCTCTATTCCTTAAGGGACCGATTGGATCCAAATGTTTAATGTTATGGTTGGAATTTATTGTTAAAAGTTTTCTCATAGTTTCGGATGCTTGTGAGAGGGTTAGTCATAAGTAGGAGGCTTGTTCAAGTAAGAACATCACCTAAGCATCGTTCCACCCACATATCAAATTATCAAAGTACCGAACACGAATTAAGCCAACATGATGAAGGTGACTAGATGAAATTCCCGTGTACCCTCAAGAACACTTTGCTTATCATAAGAGACCATTTTGGCATATCCTTTGCCTAAAAAGGATTGGTCTACCTTGCTGCACTTTTGTTACTACTATCGTTATTTGCTCGTTACAAATTATCTTGCTATCAAACGACTACTTACAATTTTCGCACTTGCAGACATTACCTTGCTGAAAACCACTTGTCATTTCCTTCTGCCCCTCATTGGGTTCGACACTCTTACTTATTGAAAAGGCTAAAATTGACCCCATATACTTGTGGGTCATCAATGCAATTTTAGGGCACCGTTGTCGGGGAGTGAAGCGCTCTTGGTAAGTGGAAATTGGTAAAGAAACATTATTACAACATGCTGAATTTATTGTCACTTGCTACTATGGAAAACAATCCTTTGAGGGGTTTGTTCGCGGTATCTTCACCTCGATCGGAACCAAAATTAGTTGCCCCTCAACCTACTGCACCTACTGAAAATGTTGAATATGAAATTCCTTCGGGTATGTTAGAACAACTGCTAGCTAATCTTTATGTAGGAGATGGAACCGAACATCCTGATATGCTTGATAGATGTGGATGAAATTTGTGGATTGTTTAAGCTTGCAGATTTGCGCGGAGATGAAGCTAAGAAGAAGGTTCTCCCTTTATCTTTGAAGGAAAACCATTGACATGGTATAGTCTATGCGATGATATTGGATCTTGGAACTGGAACCGTTTGAAATTGGCATTTCATCAAAAAAATATCCTATGCATCTAGTTCATCATGATCGGAATTACATATATAATTTTTGGCCCCGTGAAGGCGAAAGTATCGCTCTAGCTTGGGGGAGGCTTAAGTCAATGTTATATTCATGCCCCAATCATGAGCTCTCAAGAGAAATTATTATTCAGAATTTTTATGCTCGGCTTTCTCGTAATGATCAAACCATGCTCGATACTATTGAATTCCGGTGGGATCTTTTAGAAAGAATTAAACACAACTCTGAACATTGGGAACTCGAGAAGGTAAAGATTCAGGTATTAAACCTAAGTTTGGTTGTGTTAAATCTTTTATGAATACCGATGCTTTGCAAAAGTTTAGCACTAAATATGGACTTGACTCTGAGATAGTAGCTTCCTTTTGTGAGTCTTTTGCTACTCATGTTGATCTCCCCAAGGATAAGTGATTTAAATATCACCCACCTATTAAAGAAGAAATTAAAGAACCGGTAAAATCTAAAGAAGAAACCATCATTTACAATGTTGATCCAGTTGTTCCCACTGCTTATATTGAAAAACCACCTTTCCCTGTTAGGATGAAGGAACATGCTAAAGCTTCAACTGTGGTTAACAAAAGTTATGTTAGAACACCCAAACCATCTGAACAAATCAGATTTGAACCTAGTGTTTCTATGGTTAAAGATATCTTAGTTGATAATATTGATGGGCATGTTATTTACTTTTGTGGTGAAGCTTCTAGAATTGCCAAACCTGAAGGAAAAGATTAACATAGACCAGTTGTTGGCATGCCTGTTGTCTCAGTTAAGATAGGAGATCACTGTTATCATGGGTTATGTGACCTAGGTGCTAGTGTGAGTGCTATTCCTTTCTCCTTATATCAAGAAATTAAAGATGAAATAGAACCTGCTGAAATAGAAGGCATAGATGTCACTATTAAACTTGGTAATAGAGATACAATATCACCAATTGGGGTTCTTAGAGACGTTGAAATCTTGTGTGGGAAATTAAAATACCCTACTGATTTTCTTGTTCTTAGCTCCCCATAAGATGACTTTTGTCCCATTATTTTTGGTAGACCTTTCTTGAACACTGTCAATGCCAAAATAGATTGTGACAAACAAACTATCGGTGTTAGCTTTGGTGATGAATCTCATGAATTTAATTTTTCCAAGTATAGTAAACAACCTCATAAGAAAGATTTGCCTAGTAAGGATGAGATTATTGGTCTTGCTTCTATTGTTGTGCCTCCTACTGATCCTTTGGAATAATATTTGCTAGACCATGAAAATGATTTGCATATGCATGAAATAAATGAAATAGATAGAATCTTTTTTGAACAACAACCTCTGCTTAAACATGATTTTCCTATTGAAACTCTAGGAGGTCCTCCTCCACCTAAAGGTGATCCTGTGTTTGAATTAAAACAATTGCCAGACACTTTGAAATATGCTTATCTTGATGAGAAAAAGATATATCATGTTGTTATTAGTGCTAACCTTTAAGAACATGAGGAAGAAAGATTATTGAAAGTTCTAAGGAAGCACAGGGCTGCTATTGGATATACTCTTGATGATCTTATGGGAATTAGTCCCACTCTATTTCAGCACAAGACTAATATGGAGCCTGATGCTAAACCCATTGTTGATCACCAACGTCGATTAAATCCAAAGATGAAAGAAGTGGTAAGAACAGAAATATGAAACTTCTGGAAGAAGGTATAATCTATCCTATAGCTGATAGTATATGGGTATGTCCTGTTCATTGTGTCCGTAAGAAGGGAGGTATTACTGTTGTTCCTAATGATAAGAATGAGCTCATTCCACAAAGAATTGTCACAGGCTATAAGATGGTAATTGATTATAGAAAATTAAATAAAGCTAGTAGAAAAGATCATCATCCTCTGCCTTTTATTGATGAAATGTTAGAAAGATTATCTAAGCGCACACATTTTTTGCTTCCTTGATGGATACTCTGGCTTTTCACAAATACCTGTTTTACAATCTGATCAAGAAAATACCACTTTTACTTGTCCTTTTGGAACATTTGCTTATAGATGTATGCCTTTTGGTTTATGTAATGCACCTGCTACCTTTCAAAGACGTATGACTGCTATATTCTCTGATTTTTGTGAAAAGATTGTTGAGGTTTTCATGGATGACTTTTCTGTTTATGGGAAGTCTTTGATGATTGTTTAAGCAATCTTGATCGAGTTTTGCAGAGATGTGAACAAACAAATCTTGTCTTGAACTGGGAGAAGTGCCACTTTATGGTTAACGAAGGTATTGTCTTGGGCCATAAAATTTCTGAAAGAGGCATTGAGGTGGACAAAGCCAAGATTGATGCAATTGAGAAAATGCCATGTCCTAAAGATATCAAAGGTATTCGTAGTTTCCTTGGTCATGTTGATTCCTATAGGAGGTTTACCAAAGACGTTTCTAAAATTTCTAGGCCTCTTACCAATCTTCTGCAAAAGGATATTCCCTTTGTGTTTGATGATGATTGTATGGAAGCCTTTAAAACACTAAAGAAAGCCTTAATTACTGCACCTGTTGTTCAACCACCTGATTGGAACTTGCCTTTTGAGATTATGTGTGATGCTAGTGATTATGTTGTTGGTGTTGTTCTAGGACAAAGAGTTGATAAAAAATTGAACGTTATCCATTATGCTAGTAAAACTCTAGACAGTGCTCAACGAAACTATGCTACTTTTGAAAAAGAATTCTTAGCAGTGGTGTTTGCTTGTGATAAATTCAGATCTTACATTGTTGATTCTAAGGTAATTGTTCACATCGATCATGCTGCTATAAAATATCTAATGGAAAAGAAAGATGCTAAATCTAGACTCATTAGGTGGGTTCTTCTGCTACAAGAATTTGATTTGCATGTCACTGGTAGGAAAGGAGAAGAGAACCCTGTAGCTGATAACTTGTCTAGGCTTGAAAATATTCTTGATGACCCACAACCTATTAATGATAGCTTTCCTGATGAACAACTAGTTGCAATAAGTGTTTCTCATAGTACACCTTTGTAACGCCCCAGATTCGATGCGCCAGGTGTCCGCCAGTTATTTTCCGTCCTTGCCATGTCATGTGCTTGCGTGTTGCATTTTATCATGTCATCATGTGCATCTCATTTTGCATACGTGTTCGTCTCATGCATCCGAGCATTTTCCCCGTTGTCCGTTTTGCAATCCGGCACTCCTATGTCACCCGGCGTCCCCTTCTTGTCTCTTTTCGTGAGCGGGTGTTAAACATTCTTGGAATGGAACGAGGTTTGCCAAGTGGCCTTGGTATAGCACCGATAGACCGCCTGTCAAGTTTCGTGCCATTTGGAGTCCGTTTGATACCCCAACGGTTAACCGGGTAACCGTAAAAGCCTCTTTTGTCTTGCAGCCCAACACCCCTCCAAAGTGGCCCAAAACCCATCTAAGTCTCTTCCATGCTCTCGGCCATTCGATCACGATCGCGTGGCCGAAAACCGCACTCCATTTGGAGTCTCCTAGCTCCCTCTACCTATAAATATGTGATCCCCTCCATTTTTCACGCAGTCCAAACCCTAGCTCCGCTTCCCTCGCGCCGCCGGACAAAAACCCCGCCGCCGGACGTGTCCGCACCGCCGTCCCCGAATCCGCCGCCACCACGTGTCCCCCGCGCCTCCTCTCTCTCCTCCCCATCACCGTCGGCCCGCCGAGCCCGCGCAGAGCCCGCCCGAGCCCATCCGGGGACCGAGCGCCGCCCGAGCGCCGCCGCCCGTCCCCGCCGGATTCCGCCGCCGGAGCGCGCTCGCCTCGCCGGGCCCGCTCGCCGCCGCGCGCTCCCTCGCGCCCCTCGCCGCCCGACGCCGGCAACCTCGCCCGCCGCCGGCGGCCCGTCTGCCGGCGCGCTCCCTCGCCCCGCCGCGGAGCCTGCCCGCCGCCGCCCAGGGCTCCGTCGGCCGCCGCCGTCCGGTCCCCGCCGCCCGCGCCTAGCGCCTCCGCCCGCCTCGTCATCGGCAGGCCGCCGCCGCCGCGCCCGTGCCGGCGCCGCCGCCCCTCACCGGCCTCCTCCGACCTCCTCCGCGTCGTGCCCCTCGCCGGAGCTCGCCCGGCCGCCGCCCCGCTCGCCGGAGTTCCCTCTTCGGTGGATCTGGAAAAGGTGGACCATATCCACCACTCCCTCCAACCAAACGCGGCATCCCCGTATCCCGGATCCCTCCTTCCCGCCTTGACTTTCGCGGAGGTATAAATCTGCTGTCCCCGAAATATTTTGCATAATGTTGCCCTGTTCATCGCATCATAACTTGCTGCATACTGCTCCGTTTCGTGCGTGTAATATGTCAAATTGTTCGTCTCAACGAGTACTTCACTTAATTCCATTGCATCATGTTCATTTGAGTTCATCTTGATGCCTGAATCATCGTTGTTAGAGTGCTATGTGATGTTAATCTGCTGAAACTGTTATAACTTGATGATTTGTCATTTTTGCCATGTTTGATGTGTGCATCCTATGAGGTTGATGTCTACATGTGTTTTGAACTATGTCAAGCCATCTTCAGATAGGTGCAATCCATGTATTTTTGTGAGTCTTGTACTGAGTGCACCAAGCTTGCTAAGTAGGGTACTTGCTGTTGATGTTTTCCTGACAGATTCTGTTATATTATGATGCTATGTAAACCTACTGCTACAGGTCATTCTATGCATAATATGGAGATGTTCACTAAGGATGTTTTGTTATACATGTCTTGCTCTATCCATTCATGCCCCTGGTTGCATTTATAGCTGATGTAACATGTTGTTATCTTGCCCTCAAAACTGCTAAATAATGTTGCTGTCAGCCTGTTAACATTACGTTTAGTTTTGGCCATGTGCTTTTCTAGTGATCCATGCACCCTATGAACTTGATCTTGCCATTCTTAGCTTCATAAACATGTCTTCTTATTGTTGGTTGCCTTGCCATGTCATGTATTGCTCTGTGGTGAGTGGTTCAAGGTCACCAACATGCCTACTTATTGTTGTTCCTGCCATGTATGAATCTGTCATATAACTTGCCATGTTTACATGGGTGCCATCATATCTTCTGATCTTTTTTGGCTCATGGTCAGTAAGGGACTTTTGTTTTATGCAACTAGTGGATTCAATCGATGCTTTTGTTTGCCATGATAAGTTCATGTAACATGTTGTTTGAGAGCTCTAAACATTGCAACCTGATGTTATTTCTGCTAAGCCTGAAACTGTTATTATTTGCAATCTTGACATGCATGTTTGAGCATGTTCTAGTAGTTTCTGGAGATAGCTCAGTGTTCATGTTTTGTCATGCTTTACCTGTACTTCATGTCCATGCCTTTTGTTCTCATATTGTGGTACTGTAGCATGTTGTTTTGGTGCTTGCAATATGCCTAGTTGCTGTTTTGGATAGCTTGTCCTTTAAACTTGTATAGAGTGTATGTGTTGAACCGTTGCTCCGTTTTGAGTGTGCTTTATATGAAACTTTCTTGATTTTGCATGTAGTTTTATATTATCATGTTGCATCCTTGTTTTGAGGTGTTTGCTTGATGTTAGTATGCATTTTGCATCAATGCCATGTTTATCTTGTTTTGCTCATATCTTCTAGGCAATAGCTCCAAATCTAATGAACTTTATATGTAACTTGACTATAATCTCATGTAGATCATCTTGGTGCATCTTAACTTGTTGTTTAACAACTTGAACATAAGGTTTATTCAGTTTTGGACCAATTTCGAAATTTGCATATGAGGACTTACCGGAATTGTTATATGTTATTTCCGGTCTCATTTAAACTTGCTTTGATGTGTTGCTCTTGTATGCATCATCTCTTGCCATGAGTAGATTCATGTAGCCTTGTCATGCATCATACTTGGTTGAGCATCATGCCTTGTTATGTGTGGTGTGTTTACTATGTTGTGTGCTTCTTGTCGATAGTTCCCGTTTCGTTGCGATCGTGAGGATTCGTTCGTCTACACTTGGTTCGTCTTCGTGGCTTCATCTTCTTCATGGACTCGTTCTTCTTCCTTGCGGGATTTCAGGCAAGATGACCGCTACCCTGGATCTCACTACTATCATTGCTATGCTAGTTGCTTCGTTCTATCGCTTTACTGCGCTTCCTATAACTTGTTCTTCAAGCCTCCCAAATTGCCATGAACCTCTAAACTTTTGACACCCTTCCTAGCAAACCGTTGTTTGGCTATGTTACCGCTTTGCTCAGCCCCTCTTATAGCGTTGTTAGTTGCAGGTGAAGTTGAAGATTGCTCCATGGTGGACAGGGTTATGTTGGGATATCACAATATCTCTTATATTATTAATGCATCTATATATTTGGTAAAGGGTGGAAGGCTCGGCCTTATGCCTGGTGTTTTGTTCCACTCTTGTCGCGCTAGTTTCCGTCATACCGGTGTTATGTTCCCGGATTTTGTGTTCCTTACGCGGTCGGGTGATTTATGGGACCCCCTTGACAGTTCGCTTTGAATAAAACTCCTCCAGCAAGGCCCAACCTTGGTTTTACCATTTGCCTCACCACCACCTACTTTTTCCCTTGGGAGTCGCTCTCTCGAGGGTCATCTTTATTTTAGCCCCCCCGGGCCAGTGCTTGTCTAAGTGTTGGTCCGAACCGAGCCGCCTGCGGGGCCCCCTTGGGGAAACTCGAGTTCTGGTTTTACTCGTAGCCTGTCTCATCCGGTGTTACCCTGAGAACGAGATATGTGCAGCTCCTATCGGGATTGTCGGTGCATCGGGCGGTCTTGCTGGTCTTGTTTTACTATTGTCGAAATGCCTTGTAAACCGGGATTTCGAGACTGATCGGGTCTTCCTGGGAGAAGGTATATCCTTCATTGATCGCGAGAGCTTATCATGGGCTAAGTTGGGACACCCCTACAGGGTTATAAACATTCGAGAGCCGTGCCCGCGGTTATGTGGCAGATGGGAATTTTTTAATGTCCGGTTGTAGATAACTTGACACCAGATCCGAATTAAAACGCATCAACCGTGTGTGTAGCCGTGATGGTATCTTTTCGGTGGAGTCCGGGAAGTGAACACGGTCTTTGGGTTATGTTTGACGTAAGTAGGAGTTCAGGATCACTTCTTGATCATTACTAGTTGACGACCGTTCCTTTGCTCCTCTTCTCGCTCTCATTTGCGTATGTTAGCCACCATATCTTGCTTAGCCGCTGCTGCAACCTCACCACTTTACCCCTTCCTTTCCCATTAAGCTTTGCTAGTCTTGATACCCATGGTAATGGGATTGCTGAGTCCTCGTGGCTCACAGATTACTACAACAATAGTTGCAGGTACAGGTTATGCGATGATCATGACGCGAGAGCGATGTTTGCTTGTTTTGGAGTTCTTCTTCTGCTTCTTCTTCGATAAGGGGATAGGTTCCAGGTCGGCAGCCTGGGCTAGCAGGGTGGATGTCATTTGAGTTTCTGTTTGTGTTCCATCCGTAGTCGGATGTGGATCTCTTGTAAGATGATGTTGTATTCGTGTGGCATTGTATGCCTTATGCATGTATCCCCATCTATTATGTAATGTTGATGTAATGGTATCCTTGCAAAAGCGTCATCAAGATGCGCTTCTATCCTTGGTGGAACCTTCGAGTTCCTTTAGGATAGGGTCGCATCTTGGGCGTGACAAGTTGGTATCAGAGCCACGACCGACCCTAGGAGCCCCCTTGATTGATCGCGTAGTTTGGCCGTTGTTGAGTCTAGAAGAAAACTGTTTTCGGAGTCTGGTTATATCGGAGAGTAGGAATTCTTTTTACTCCTCAGCCCCTTCGTCGCTCTGGTGAGGAATCTTGACGTAGGTGTATTGAACTACCCCTCTTCCCCTTCAAATTTTTTCTTTAGGTTCACACATTTGGTTTTTTCGATCATTGGTTCTCATCACTTTTCATCCGGTGCTTTTCTCGTCAAGTTGACTCGAACCTCTTTGTCTTTTGCGAGATCAATCCTTAGTTGTTTTCTTTTCCCGCCCGCCCACCCTTCTTTTTCTCGGAACCGGAATCCCTAATCGAGTATCCATCCTACTCGTGCGGAGTCTTTGTTTCTTTCCCCAATGATTTCAACCGATGTTTTTCTCTTCAAGACATTCGTCGGCTATCCCTTCCAAGTTACCTTTGTTTTCCCGCCCTCCCACCCTCTTCTTCTCGGAGCCTGAGTATCTTTTGAGCAACAATTTCATTCGTGCGGAACCTCTTCAGTCTTTCATAAATTATTTCAACCGGTGAATTCTCGTCTCGTTCGTCATTCTTCATCTCTTTTCCGGTGGATTCAATTCCAATTTTCGGTAGTGATAATATTCTTTTCCTTGGATCAAGTGTTTTCCTTGCTCGTTCGCCTCTCGTCAGTTTATCCTTCTGGAGTTCTCAAGACATCTCAGGAGATTCATCTGTGTTCCAATTAATTCGAGGTTGTCACCTCATTCTAATATTTTAAATTGTTCCGGTGCTTCTTCTATCTGTTCAACATCCCTTTTCCAACGGTGTTTTTCTTTTAGTGGGCCCTAACCCACAGGTCTTTTCCCAGGATCTTACCAGACTCTTCTAAATATTCCGGAGCCATTCCTATTTCTTTTCAAGTCTGACGTAAGTATGATTTCATCAGTTAGATGCCTCTCAAAGATCGCTTTCAAATTCTTTTCATCTTTGGTTCAACCCTTCCTCTTTGTCATTCCCCCGGAGTTATTTTCAATTCTTTTCAAGTGTGATGTAAGAATGGATCACAGCAGTCGCATGCCTTCTCCATGAACGCTTTCAAATTCTTTTCATCCATCCGGAGTATGTCAGGAGTTGTTTTCCATTTCTTTTCACCAGAGGCCATCATTCCTGTTATCGTTCTCTATTTATCCCGGTGCTCCGTTCAAGTGTTCTTTAATCAGCTCGAGTTCTTCCCATTCTCTTGTATCTAAATCCCCTCAAGCATATTTGCCTTCTAATTCTTCCCCGGTGATTCAATCTCTTTCATCAGTCATTTTCGAATTCTTACGGCGGTTCGTTCAAGATTCTTTTTCCTTGATTATCATATTAATTCATTCGTTCTTTTCAATCCTACCGGTGGTTCATGAAGACCTTCTCAAGTTTGTGATATACCCCCGTTAATCCTTTTCAAGAAGAATAAGTAGTATGCAAAAATCCATTGCTCGTCATCAATTTAATTTGATGAAGGATAAGCATACAATAAATCTTATTCTTATTTCACCAAGTTGATTAATCCCTTCCTTCGGAGTTTGTTCTTGAGGAATAAATTCTAGTTCCAAGTGTTTTCATCTTTTCTTTTCCGGAGTTCAAATTTTCCTCGGCCATCTCGTCGGAACCTCCATCTAAATCATTGCAAGGCTCATCTTATTCTTTCATCCTTCATTCTATCTCATCATCCTTTTGTCACCGGAGTTCTTCATGGTGGTTCTTCATGATTTAATTCATTCTTCAAGAGTTCATCATCATTTTGTCGGAGAAATTAAAGTATCTTTTCTTCGCGCATCTCGAAGTGCAAATAATTCTTCCTTTTCTTCTGAAGTGGAGTTTTGCATTTCTTCGTTCTTCTCAGTTATCCAATCATTTCCGTTTGTGACCAGTTATCACCTTATGATCTTGAGATGTTATCTATAAGACCACAACAAGCTTATTCTTTCGTTGTTGATTTTCCCAACAACTCCGTTTAATCCTTCCTTCTAAAGACGCTTTAAATTTCATTCGTGGCACAAGTTGTCATTTTTTCTCCGTTCTTTTGATTCAATTCTTTCAATTCTTTTTGGAGGTTTTGTGTCATGTCTTCATCAAGTATCATTCCATCCTCTCAAGCTCGTGTTCTATTCCTTCCATTTTCAGCCGGAGTGCTACCTAAATCCTTTTCAGTCTTAGTCGTTTCTTATCTCGTTCTAACCGGAGTGGTTTCATAGTCTATCTGATTCCGTGAGCTTTCGATTCTTGTCGTTCTCGTCGTTCCTCTCTTCTTCTCGAGTGCTCTCGATTCTTTGCTTCTTCTCTTGAGTTCTTGCTTCACCTCATCCTTTTTCCCTTCCGTCTCGGTCCTAAGATCTCGGGACGAGATCTCTTGTTAGTGGAGGAGAGTTGTAACGCCCCGGATTTGATGCGCCAGGTGTCCGCCAGTTATTTGCCGTCCTTGCCATGTCATGTGCATGCGTGTTGCATTTTATCATGTCATCATGTGCATCTCATTTTGCATACGTGTTCGTCTCATGCATCTGAGCATTTTCCCCGTTGTCCGTTTTGCAATCTGGCACTCCTATGTCACCCGGCGTCCCCTTCTTGTCTCTTTTTGTGAGCGGGTGTTAAACATTCTCGGAATGGAACGAGGTTTGCCAAGAGGCCTTGGTATAGCACCGGTATACCGCCTGTCAAGTTTCGTGCCATTTGGAGTCCGTTTGATACCCCAACGATTAACCGGGTAACCGTAAAAGCCTCTTTTGTCTTGAAGCTCAACACCACTCCAAAGTGGCCCAAAACCCATCTAAGTCTCTTCCATGCTCTCGGTCGTTCGATCACGATCGCGTGGCCGAAAACCGCACTCCATTTGGAGTCTCCTAGCTCCCTCTACCTATAAATATGTGATTCCCTCCATTTTTCACGCAGTCCAAACCCTAGCTCCGCTTCCCTCGCGCCGCCGGACAAAAACCCCGCCGCCGGACGTGTCCGCACCGCCGTCCCCGACGAATCCGCCGCCACCATGTGTCCCTCGCGCCTCCTCTCTCTCCTCCCCACCGCCGTCGGCCCGCCGAGCCCGCGCGGAGCCCGCCCGAGCCCATCCGGGGCCCGAGCGCCGCCCGAGCGCCGCCGCCCGTCCCCGCCGGATTCCGCCGCCGGAGCGCGCTCGCCTCGCCGGGCCCGCTTGCTGCCGCGCACTCCCCCGCGCCCCTCGCCGCCCGACGCCGGCAACCTCGCCCGCCGCCGGCGACCCGTCTGCCGGCGCGCTCCCTCGCCCCGCCGTGGAGCCTGCCCGCCGCCGCCCAGGGCTCCGCCGGCCGCCACCGTCCGGTCCCCGCCGCCCGCGCCGAGCGCCTCCACCCACCTCGTCGTCGGCAGCCCGCCGCCGCCGCGCCAGTGCCGGCGCCGCCGCCCCTTGCCTGCCTCCTCCGACCTCCTCCGCACCGTGCCCCTCGCCGGAGCTCGCCCGGCCGCCGCCCCGCTCGTCGGAGTTCCCTCTCCGGTGTATCTGGAAAAGGTGGACCAGATCCACCACTCCCTCCAACCAAACGCGGCATCCCCGTATCCCGGATCCCTCCGTCCCGCGTTGACTTTCGCGGAGGTATAAATCTGCTAAGTCCCCGAAATATTTTGCATAAAGTTGCCCTGTTCATCGCATCATAACTTATTGTATACTGCTCTGTTTTGTGCGTGTAATATGTCAAATTGTTCGTCTCAACGAGTAATTCATTTCTTTCCATTGCATCATGTTCATTTGAGTTCATCTTGATGCCTGAATCATCGTTGTTAGAGTGCTATGTGATGTTAATCTGCTGAAACTGTTATAACTTGATGATTTGTCATTTTTGCCATGTTTGATGTGTGCATCCTATGAGGTTGATGTCTACATGTGTTTTGAACTATGTCATGCCATCTTCACAGAGGTGCAATCCATGTATTTTTGTGAGTCTTGTACTGAGTGCCTCAAGCTTGCTAATTGGGGTACTTGCTGTTGCTGTTTTCCTGACAGATTCTGTTATATTATGATGCTATGTAAACCTGCTGCTACAAGTCATTCTATGCATAATCTGGAGATGTTCACTAAGGATGTTTTGTTATACATGTCTTGATCTATCCATTCATGCCCCTAGTTGCATTTATAGCCTGCTGTAACATGTTGTTATCTTGCCCTCAAAACTGCTAAATAATGTTGCTGTCAGCCTGTTAACATTACGTTTAGTTTTGGCCATGTGCTTGTCTAGTGATCCATGCACCCTATGAACTTGCTCTTGCCATTCATAGCTTAATAAACATGTCTTCTTATTGTTGGTTGCCTTTCCATGCCATGTATTGCTCTGGTGGTGAGTGGTTCAAGCTCACCAACATGCCTACTTATTGTTGTTCCTGCCATGTATGAATCTGTCATATAACTTGTCATGTTTACATGGGTGCCATCATATCTTCTGATCCTTTTTGGCTCATGGTCAGTATGGGATTTTTGTTCTATGCAACTAGTTGATTCATGCCATGCTTTTGTTTGCCATGATAAGTTCACGTAACATGTTGTTTGAGAGCTCTAAACATTGCAACCTGATGTTATTTCTGCTAAGCCTGAAACTATTATTATTTGCAATCTTGCCATGCGTGTTTGAGCATGTTCTAGTAGTTTCTGGAGATAACTCAGTGTTCATGTTTTGTCATGCTTTACCTGTAATTCATGTCCATGCCTTCTGTTCTCATATTGTGGTACTGTAGCATGTTGTTTTGGTGCTTGCAATATGCCTAGTTGCTGTTTTGGACAGCTTGTCCTTTAAACTTGTATAGAGTGTGTGTTGAACCGTTGCTCCGTTTTGAGTGTGCTTTATGTGAAACTTGCTTGATTTTGCATGTAGTTTCATATTATCATGTTGCATCCTTGTTTTGAGGTGTTTGCTTGATGTTTGTATGCATTTTGCATCAATGCCATGTTTATCTTGTTTTGCTCATATCTTCTCGGCCGTAGCTCCAAATCTAATGAACTTTTATGTAACTTGACTATAATCTCGTGTAGATCATCTTGGTGCATCTTAACTTGTTCTTTAACAACTTGAACATAAGGTTTATTCAGTTCTGGACCAATTTCAAAATTTGCATATGAGGACTTACCGGAATTGTTATATGTTGTTTCCGGCCTCATTTAAACTTGCTTTGATGTGTTGCTCTTGTATGCATCATCTCTTGGCATGAGTAGATTCATGTAGCCTTATCATGCATCATACTTGGTTGAGCATGATGTCTTGTTATGTGTGGTGTGTTTACTATGTTGTGTGCTTCTTCTTGATAGTTCCCGTTTCGTTGCGATCGTGAGGATTCGTTCGTCTACGCTTGGTTCATCTTCGTGGCTTCATCTTCTTCATGGAATCGTTCTTCTTCCTTGCTGGATTTCAGGCAAGATGACCGCTACCCTGGATCTCACTACTATCATTTCTATGCTAGTTGCTTCGTTCTATCGCTTTGCTGCGCTTCCTATAACTTGTTCTTCAAGCCTCCCAAATTGCCATGAACCTCTATCCTTTTGACACCCTTCCTAGCAAATCGTTGTTTGGCTATGTTACCGCTTTGCTCAGCCCCTCTTATAGCGTTGTTAGTTGCAGGTGAAGTTGAAGATTGCTCCATGGTGGACAGGGTTATGTTGGGATATCAGAATATCTCTTATATTATTAATGCATCTATATATTTGGTAAAGGGTGGAAGGCTCGGCCTTATGCCTGGTGTTTTGTTCCACTCTTGCCGCCCTAGTTTCCGTCATACCGGTGTTATGTTCCTGGTTTTTGTGTTCCTTACGCGATCGGGTGATTTATGGGACCCCCTTGACAGTTCGCTTTGAATAAAACTCCTCCAGCAAGGCCCAACCTTGGTTTTACCATTTGCCTCACCACCACCTACTTTTTCCCTTGGGAGTCGCTCTCTCGAGGGTCATATTTATTTTAGCCCCCCCGGGCCAGTGCTTGTCTAAGTGTTGGTCCGAACCAAGCCGCCTGCGGGGGCCCCTTGGGGAAACTCGAGGTCTGGTTTTACTCGTAGCCTGTCTCATCCGGTGTTGCCCTGAGAACGAGATATGTGCAGCTCCTATCGGGATTGTCGGCGCATCGGGCGGTCTTGCTGGTCTTGTTTTACCATTGTCGAAATGTCTTGTAAACCGGGATTCCGAGACTGATCAGGTCTTCCTGGGACAAGGTATATCCTTCGTTGATAGCGAGAGCTTATCATGGGCTAAGTTGGGACACCCTTTCGAGAGCCGTGCCCGCGGTTATGTGGCAGATGGGAATTTTTTAATGTCCGGTTGTAGATAACTTGACACCAGATCCGAATTAAAACGCATCAACCGTGTGTGTAGCCGTGATGGTCTCTTCTGGGCGGAGTCCAGGAAGTGAACACGGTCTTTGGGTTATGTTTGACGTAAGTAGGAGTTCAGGATCACTTCTTGATCATTACTAGTTGACGACCATTCCTTTGCTCCTCTTCTCGCTCTCATTTGCGTATGTTAGCCACCATATTTTTCTTAGCCGCTGCTGCAACCTCACCACTTTACCCCTTACTTTCCCATTAAGCTTTGCTAGTCTTGATACCCATGGTAATGAGATTGCTGAGTCCTCGTGGCTCACAGATTACTACAACAACAGTTGCAGGTACAGGTTATGCGATGATCATGACGCAAGAGCGATGTTTGCTTGTTTTGGAGTTCTTCTTCTGCTTCTTCTTCGATCAGGGGATAGGTTCCAGGTCAGCAGCCTGGGCTAGCAGGGTGGATGTCGTTTGAGTTTCTGCTTGTTTTCCATCCGTAGTCGGATGTTGATCTCTTGTAAGATGATGTTGTATTCGTGTGGCATTGTATGCCTTATGTATGTATCCCCATCTATTATGTAATGTTGATGTAATGATATCCACCTTGCAAAAGCGTCTTCAAGATGCGCTTCTATCCTTGGTGGGACCTTCGAGTTCCTTTAGGATAGGGTCGCATCTTGGGCGTGAAAACCTTGGTATGCTGACTATGCTAATTATATTATTGCTAAATACATACCAACTAGCTTCACATACCCACAAAAGAAAAAATTCTTCTATGATTTGAGACATTACTTTTAGGATGACCCTAATCTTTACAAAGAAGGAGTAGATGGTATTATTAGATGTTGTGTACCTGAGCATGAACAGGAACAAATCCTATGGAAATGTCACTCTGAAGCTTATGGAGGACATCACGTGGGAGACAGAAATGCTCATAACGTATTGCAATATGGTTTTTATTGGTCTACTCTCTTCAAAGATGCCCGTAAGTTTGTCTCATCTCGTGATGAATGCCAAAGAATAGGTAATATCGTAAGCGTCAAGAAATGCCTATGAATTATTCACTTGCTGTTGAACCATTTGATGTTTGGGGATTTTATTTCATGTGACCTTTTCCTTCCTCTAACGGGTATATACATATTTTGGTTGTTGTTAATTATGTTACTAACTGGGTAGAAGCTATTCCAACCAGTAGTGCTGATCACAACACCTCTATTAAAATACTTAAGGAAGTTATTTTCCCAAGGTTTGGAGTCTCTATATATTTAATGATTGATGGTGGTTCCCACTTTATTCATGGTGCTTCCCGTAAAATGCTTGCTAAGTATGATGTTAACCATAGAATTGCATCACCTTATCATCCTCAGTCTAGTGGTCAAGTTGAACTTAGCAATAGAGAAATAAAACTAATCTTACAAAAGACTTTCAATAGGTCCCGGAAGAATTGGTCTAAGAAATTAGATGATGCACTTTGGGCTTATAGATCAGCTTATAAAAGTCCTATGGGTATGTCTCCATATAAAATGGTTTATGGAAAAGCTTGTCATTTGCCTCTTGAGTTATAACGCAAAGCATTTTGGGCAATTAAGGAAGTCAATTATGATTTCAAACTTGCTGGTGAAAAGAGATTATTTGATATTAGCTCATTAGATAAATGGAGAACCCGGGATTATGAAAATGCTGAGTCATTCACAGAAAAAGTTAAAAGATGGCATGCCAAAAGAATCCAAAATTGTGAGTTCAAGGTTGGAGTATATGTTCTTTTGTACAACTCTTGTTTTAGATTCTTTGTAGGAAAACTCCCCTCCAAATGGGAAGGACCCTATGTCATCGAGGAGGTCTATCGATCCGGAGCTATCAAAATAAATAATGCCAAAGGGACTAACCCGAAGGTTGTCAATGGGCAACGAATAAAATACTATATCTCAGGTAAACCCATTAATGTTGAAAGCAATGTTATCCAAACTTTGACACCGAAGAATACATAAAGGAAACCTTCCGGGACCCTCCAGAATCATGAAAAAAGGGAGGAACCTGGTATAGTAAGTAAACAGACTCCAAAAAATCTGCAAAAATATTTTTTTGTCAGATCTGGAATATTTATAAATTTAGGAAAATAAGAAACTTCCAGGAAAGTGACCCTGGTAGGCATGATACACCAGGGCGCGCCAGGCATGCCTGGTGCGCCCAAGTGGGTTGTGCCCATCTCGGGTACTTTCCGGACTCCGTTTTTCTTCCATTCTGCTTGTTCCCCAAGATAAAAAAATCTATATATACCTCCTGAACCTGTTAACCTCCATATCACGGAGAAATCTCCTGTTCTCTTTTCTCTGTGATTTCCTGACAAACCTAGAATTATGTCGTCCCAAGACTCGGACAGTGAGTGTTACGTCGCAGATTATATTGCAAACTCCAAGGTCTATGGGTATGTGGGGCACTATGGCTGGACTTCGGAGGAAGAAGAAGACTTTGATCCTGAGAAGAAGGAGGAGACGATCTCAAAGGAGGATGAAGTTCCATTGCCCCAACCTGGGGACATGCACGTTGAATTTAAGAAGTTAAGTCTCCCCAACAAAGCAAAGAGGCCTAAGATCCAGTTTATCCCTTTTCGTCTCTTGCAGGAAAATAAGCAAGACTTGTGCAAAAAGGTGTTGGAGCTTGAGTGGGAGAATCGTGAACTAAAAGATGAGAATTCTGTCCTCAAGCGTAAGCTGAGTAAGGATGGCAAACCCACTACTTCATCACCGCCACCTCCTTCTTCAGCACTAAAAGAAAACTAAGTATTGGGTATGGGCACTCCCCTTGGCTTTCGCCGAGCTTGGGGGAGGTGCCGCGGTATCGTACCATCTCCATTATCTTTTGCCTTTACTTTCTTAATTCGATCCATGGTTATATTTTGCTATTAGATGAATAAAAGTTTAGTTCGATCCTTTCTTTTTGTGAGTTTGCTTAGTGATCAATCCTTGTAATCGTGTGTGAGATATATAATAAAGTTTAGTTTGAGTTTTTCCTTCTTTACTTTTATTGTTTCAATAAAAAGAAAGGAAATAAAAGAAAAAGATCATGTGCTAATCTTATGGTAAGTGATGACATTACACAAGGAAAAGTATAAGTAGAAAATTTTATTGTAGATTGACAAACATAGCATTGGTCAATGATGCAACAAAAGAATTAATAAGGGAAGAGAAGATTCACATACAAATATACTATCATGGAAATCTTCTATGATTGTGAGCAGCCATCAAAATATTATATGCCAAAATTGTTGACGTTGGACAAGGAAGGAAACTTAATGATTTATGTCCATATTCACATAGAAGTTATATTGTCATAAATACTTCAACATGTGGTGCTTGCCCCTATCTTTGCTAGCCAAAAACTCCGCACTAAGTAGAGATACTACTTATGCATCCAAAACCCTTATCTTGTTTGAGAGTCCACCATACCTACCTATGGATTGAGTAAGATCCTTCAAGTAAGTTGTCATCGGTGCAAAAAGGGCAATAAAAATTGCTTCTAAAAGTGTGAGATCATTTAGTGTAAGGGAAAATTGAGCATTGTACGAACTTGTGATGGTGAAGAATAAAAGTGACAGACCACATAATAAAGGTTGCCATCACAAGTGGCAATATAACATGACGTTCTCTTACACTAAGGGGTTGAGCATACAAACAAAAAGTGCATGGGAACCTCTGCTTCCCTCCGTGAAGGGCCTATCTTTTACTTTCATGTATTTACTTTTATGCAAGAGTCAAAGTTTTTCCCTCTATTCCTTTTATTTTTCTCCTTTGGCAACATCATGTGGTGAGAAAGATCTAGGCACATATGTCCAGTTGAATATGGGTAGCATGAGTTATTATTGTTGACATCACCCTTGAGGTGAGTGTGTTGGGAGGCGAAACTATAAGCCCCTATCTTCCTTTGTGTCTGGTTGAAACGTTTTCCTCATGTGTACGCGGTGAGTGTTAGCAATCATAGAAGACTAAATGATGGTTGAATATGTGGACTTGCCTAAAGGCTCCGATACATGACCCTTCCTGAAAATATGATGAATTGTAGTTGCAAAGTTGACTGAGAATATAGTTTGTTTGTTTCCAATAGAGTTTATGCTTTATACTTTGATGTTGTGATGAATCGTCACTTGTTCATGAGAGGTCTATGATAAAAGTTTTATATTAAAGTTTGTTGCTATTATAATAAGTCACATGATGCTGCTATGTCCGTATTTTTGTTTTTATCGACACCTCTCTCTCTCTCTCTCTCTCTAAGCATGTGGACATGTTTTTCGATTTCGGTTTTCGCTTGAGGACAAGCAAGGTCTAAGCTTGGGGAGTTGATACGACCATTTCGCATCATGTTTTTCTATTGTTATTTATGTTGTTCTATTGTATAATAATGCTTTTTGGAGTAATTCTAATGCTTTTTCCCTCATAATATGCAAGGTAAGCACCAATGGGGAGAATTCCGGAAGCTGGAAATCTAGACCTGAAAAAGCTACGTCAAGCTACCTATTCTGCACAACTCCAAATGAGCTGAAACTTCCCGAGGATTTTTTATGGAATATTTAATAAAATACTGGAGCAAATAAGTACCAAAGGGGGGCCACCAGGTGGGCAAAACCCACCTGGGCGCGCCAGGAGGCCCAAGCGTGCCCTGGTGGGTGTTGCCCTCCTCGGCCCACCTCCGGTGCACATATTCTGGTATATAAGTCATTTTGACCTAGAAAATATCAGGGGAGGACATTCGGGACGAAGCACCGCCGCCTCGAGGCGGAACTTGGACAGGAGCACTTTTACCCTCCGGTGAAGCGATTTCGCCGGGGGAACTCCCTCTCGGAGGGGGAAATCATCGTCATCATCATCACCAACAACTCTCCCATCTTGGGGAGGGCTACCTTCATCAACATCTTCACAGAACCAACTCCTCTCAAACCCTAGTTCATCTCTTGTGTTCAATTTTTATATCAAAACTATAGATTGGTGCTTGTGGGTGACTAGTAGTGTTGATTACATCTTGTAGTTGATTACTATATGGTTTATTTGGTGGAAGATTATATGTTCAGGTCCATTATGCTATTTAATACCCCTCGGATCTTGAGCATGTTTATCATTTGTGAGTAGTTACTTCCGTTCTTGAGGTCATGGGAGAAATCATGTTGCAAGTAATCATGTGAACTTGATATGTGTTCGATATTTTGATGATATGTATGTTGTTATTCTCTTAGTGGTGTCATGTGAATGTTGACTACATGACACTTCACCATATTTGGGCCTAAGGGAATGCATTGTGGAGTAGTTATTAGATGGTGGGTTGCGAGAGTGATAGAAGCTTAAACCCCAATTTATGCGCTATTCCGTAAGGGACCGACTGGATCCAAAAGTTTAATGCTATGATTAGAATTTATTCTTAATACTTTTCTCATAGTTGCGGATGCTTGCGAGAGGGTTAATCATAAGTAGGAGACTTGTTCAAGTAAGAACAGCACCTAAGCACTAGTCCACCCACATATCAAATTATCAAAGTACCAAACACGAATTAAGCCAACATGATGAAAGTGACTAGATGAAATTCCCGTGTACCCTCAAGAACACTTTGCTTATCATAAGAGACCATTTTGGCCTGTCCTTTGCCTAAAAAGGATTGTGCTACCTTGCTGCACTTTCATTAATACTATTGTTACTTGCTCGTTACACATTATCTTGCTATCAAACTACTCTGCTACTTACAATTTTAGCACTTGCAGACATTACCTTGCCGAAAACCACTTGTCATTTACTTCTGCTCCTCGTTGGGTTCGACACTATTACTTATAGAAAAGGCTACGATTGAGCCCATATACTTGTGGGTCATCACGGTAGTACCGTGCCGGATTTTGGCACAGATCAGATCTCAGCGGAAGTAGCCACGGAGTTAATTTTATTAGCCCGTGCCTTCCCTGCCCAGTTGAACCCTGCCTTGTGGTAGTATCGCAAGGGCATGTGGTAGTACCGCTCCGGCGATTCTACCGCTCATTGCTATACGCAACAGGGCATCGTCTGGTGTTTGCCGCACAAGTGGTAGTACCGCACGGCCTAGAGGTAGTACCGCAAGATCCTGTGGTAGTACCGCGAGCCTATGCGGTAGTACGGCATGTCGCAGGCTGAATAAGTGGGTAATGGTTGGATCTTTCTCCCCACTATATAAAGGGGGTCTTCTTCCCCAAGTTGACCACCTCTTCCCTCCCTAAGCTCCATTGTTGCTCAAAGCTCCATTTTCGCCCGATCTCTCTCCCTAGCTAATCAAACTTGTTGATTTTCTAGGGATTGGTTGAGAAGGCCCCGATCTACACTTCCACCAAGAGAAATTTGATTCCTCCCACTTATCGCTTGAGGATCTTTGTTACTCTTGGGTGTTTGAGCACCCTAGACGGTTGAGGTCACCTCGAAGCCATATTCCACTATGGTGAAGCTTCGTGGTGTCATTGGGAGCCTCCAATTAAGTTGTGGAGATAGCTCCAACCTTGTTTGTAAAGGTTCGGTCGCCGCCTTCAAGGGCACCAATAGTGGGACATTGGCATTTCGCATTGTGTGAGGGCGTGAGGAGAATACGGTGGCCCTAGTGGCTTCTTGGGGAGCATTGTGCCTCCACACCGCTCCAACAGAGACGTACTTCCTCTCAAAGGGAAGGAACTTCGGTATCACATCCTCGTCTCCACCGACTCCTCTCTTGGTTATCTCTCACCTTTACTTGTGCAAGCTTATATTGTGTTGTATCATTTGCTAGCTTGTGTGCTTTGTTGTTGTTGCATCATATAGGTTGTTCACCTAGTTGCACATCTAGACAACCTACTTTGATGCTAAGTTTAATTTGCTCAAGAAAAGCTAAAAATTGTTAGCTGCCTATTCACCCCCCCTCTAGTCAACCATATCGATCCTTTCAATTGGTATCAGAGCCTCGTCTCTTTATTAAGGACTTTGTCATCCAAAGAGTACGGTTGACACCACAGACGAGGTGGAGGATCACCCCGATGCGAATCCCACTTTGTCCGCGGCCGATGTCGGATCCTCGGTCTCTCATGCAGAGTTCAATGTGGCTATGGACACATTGAAAACCTCCATGACGGTCGAGGTTAAAGGCATGTTTAAGGAGTTTCTTAATTGGCTTAAATTATCCACCGAACCTTTGGAAGTGGTTGATACCACTAACAAGGTGACGATTGCTAACTCCAAAAAAGGGGAAGCTAGTAGTGAGCATGCTCCTATGCCTAGTGGTATAAGTGGGAGTGGCATCTTTGCCCATGTTGAACCTCCACTTACTTATGGAGGACCGGTTCCCTCCACTCATATGAATCATGTTGGTCCTCCTCCTAAGCTTGTGAAAAATGAGGATTTTGCTTCTTGGGTGTATTGCTTTAAAGGTCATTTGAATCATAGTTCTACTAATCCTTGGAGAATTATTGAGGAAGGTTTCTACCCGCACGACAAAAGCAACTTCACTCCTAGAGAAGTCGTGGATCATCAATTCAACGAGTCCGCTCTTTCCATTCTCCAAGAAGCAATTCCTCCCGAAGATATTGCACGCCTCCGACCTTTTACCATGGCCAAGGAAGCATTGCAACATGTTGTTTCCATTTACAAGGGAAGTGCTAGCATTCAACGCTCCAACTTTGAAGTGGTACAAGATGAAGCCGATGAGTTTGCTATGAATGAATATGAAGAACCTCGTGAGCTTTACCGGAGATTAACCACTCTCGCGGTCTCACTCCGAGATCATGGGAGCAAGGATACGGATGACAATTGGATCAAGCGCAAGTTTCTCAAGGCCATGATGCCCTACCACAAGGCCATGTCATCCGTCATCCGTCAAAGGCCGGACTTTCACACCTTGACCTCAAGTGAAGTGTTGGATGAGTTTGTTGCTATGAGGATCTTGGACAAGACCATAGACAATGCGATGTTGCATTCTCAACGATCAAAGAATCCCAACCTTGCTTTGAAGGCCAAGGTTAGTTTGGAAGAAGAGACTGAAGAGGAAGAATAGGAATGTTGCCCCGAAGATACCAAGTATGCTTATCATGAGCACATGGCTCTCGCGGCACGACAATTTTTGAGCAAGAACACAAGGCCCAACTTCAACAAGAACAACTCAAGTGGCACCAAGGGAAACGTGTGAGGACATGCTATAATTGTGGTAATGTGAGCCACTTTGTTGCGGAATGCCCGTACGAGAAGAGGGGAGACAATGGAGGCAAGCTTATCCAAAGAGACAAGGCCAAGTCCTTCCCCAACAAGAAAAACTTCACCAAGAAGACTCCTCCCAAGGGGTTGGTGGCACAAGAAGAGTATAATGAGGATGATGATGATGAAGACAGTGAGACGGTTGCCATGGCCTCTGTTGCCATTGCAACAACTCCACGGGTGTCCCTCTTCGACTCAACCAACGAGAACATCACCGCCAAGTGCCTCATGGATAAAGCCACCAACAAGGTAACCCCAATCAAAACCACCATCACTACTAATCCTTCCTTGACGGGTTGCATTGATGAAACTGAGGGGTCAGAGGAGGAATAAAATGAATTTGAGTCTTTTATGAGTTAGCTCAAGGGTAAATCCAAGAAGCACTTCGTTGCTCTCTTGGAACAACTTGGTGAAGCCAATGACATGATCAAGGCTCACGAAGAAACCATCTCTAAGATGGAAGAGCATAGTCGTGACTATGCCGATGAGATATCAGATCTCTCTAATGTGCTTGAGGAAGAGTGTGGTCATCGTTTGGCTCTTGGGAGTCACACAACAATGATCATGCTAAATTAAAGAAAGATCTTGATCATGCTCTTGTTGTATCTCGTGTGCTCAATTCTGAGAAGGCTAAACTTGGGGTTGACCATGCTAGACTCAAGGAGGAATTTGACATACTTGACAAGGCTCACAAGGCCTTTAAGGGTTCACATGCAAGCCTCAAAGAGTCTCATGATCAACTCCAAGTGAAGCTAACCAAGGAGAAAGCCATGTTTCCTCATATGGTTTTAATTGATAATGCAAATGCTACTAACCCGTGTTGTAAGCATGTGCATCTTGTGGAGGAGAATGCCAAGTTGAAGTAGCAACTTGAGAAAGGCCTTGTGTCGTGCATACAAGGAGAGAAGAACCTCAACGACCTTTTGAGAAATCAAAAGGAAGTTGTGGCCAAGGAGGGGATTGGGTTTGCACCCATGCCCAAGAAGAAGAAGAAGACTGACAAGACCACAAAACCTCCTCCTCTCAAGCAAACCTTTGTGAAGGAGGGAGAGGGTACTCCTGAGGAGAAGAAGAACAACACAAAGGGTGGCGGTGTCAAGAAGGGCAATGCCACTCTTCTAATAAAACCGGTGATTTTAACCCTTCTTATGTGTTATCTCGTGCTAGTGATGGGTATGTTTGTCAGGACCCCGACTCAATGCCACACCGATCTAGCATGTAACACCCGATATCACTTTGCGGCCTCACGCACGGTATTCCCACGGGTGTCGCCTTACCAGGCCCGGGACCGTTTGCGCCTTTTGGCACATGTATATGATAGTGTCGCTAGCATCCATATGACAAGGAGCCCGGGCTAACATGGCTAGTCGTGAACCCAAAGTGGCACTAACTTACAGGGACAGGCATACATGACCCAACAACGAACGTGTCGGTCATCAGCGAGTGAATCCGGGCTGTAGTAACAGAGCTAGCAGGACTCCGGTAAACCGGGCTGTAGCACGCTAATAGGACTCTGGTAGACACTGCGTGACATTTCCCCGAAGGGACAGACACAGGAACGAAGAAGGACACATGCCGGCCAGCCTAGGTGTTCCGGAGCAGTAGCAAGCTACCTAGGCTCAGTGGAAGCACTAGGAGACATTTCCCGGTAAGAGAGGCTACCAAGGATAAACAACTAGATAGTTAGATCCCACACATACCAAGCATTTAAACAACATACACACAATATGCTCGATATGTGCAAATACAACACGGAATCACAACATGACTCTACAACTCAAGTATTTTATTCAATAGGCTCCGAGGAGCGAGATATTACAAACATGGGTCTCATGACCCAACATTCAGAGCATACAAGTCAAAGCACAAGCGGAAGCTTAACATGTCTGAGTACAGACATCAACAAATGAAAAAGGCTGAGAAGGCTGACTATCTACCAGATCCTGCCGAGGGCACAAGATCGTAGCTGAGGTCACGAGCTAAACGTCAAAGTCCACGCAGAACTACTAGCAAGACTGAAGTCTCTCTGCAAAAACATAAATTAAGCAAACGTGAGTACAAATGTACCCAGCAAGACTTACATCAGAACTAGCTACATATGCATCAGTATCAACAAAGTGGGTGGTGGAGTTTAACTGCAGCAAGCCAGCTTTGATTCAGTGGCTATCCTGAACTACGACTGCAAGTAACTCTTTTGAGGTGGCGCACACGAGTCCACATATTCACCATATCAATACACCACCATGGATCCGCTCTCGTCTTCCTACGAGAACGCCATCCATAGCACTCACGCTTATCTTGCGCATTTTAGAGTATCCACTTTCACTTGTCTATGAACTGTATAGGCACCCAGAGGTCCTTTACCGCGGACGCGGCTATTCAAATAGATCATATTAACCTTGCAGGGGTGTACTTCTTCGCACATGCTCTCGCCACTTACCACAATGTACACGTCATGTATCTCGGCAACCTTCAAGCGGAAGCCTGGCGAGCGTGACGACCACGACCTGACTAACCACACAAGTCTCTAGTCCAGGTTTATCGCCTATTCGGGTTCCATCTGCAAGGAGATCCAGCCGGGGTGTCGCTCACGGCCCCAAACGATGTAAGTAGGGTTCCCAAGCCCACCATCCGTGTGCCACTTGGTACACCGTGCCACTGCGCCTAGTCTGTCCAAAGCCCACCTATACCGGGTGCCACTTGGTAGACTACTAGCACTACCTACAAACACCAGAAACTAGTTGCAACTCCTGGACAGAGATCGAGTTGATTAATAAGTCGAGAGAGCTTGCAGTGCCCGGAGCCCAATGTGCGGTAGTAACTGTTCATGGATCACAAACACAGAACTCAGTTCCTGAGGACGTCTTCAATGAGACAACCCACCATGTACTCCTACATGGCCTCTCACCGCTACCTTTACCAAATCATGTTCACACACTTAGATCACACACAGTAGGACATGTTCACAACATTCCAATTCATTCCTGATGAATCAGACCTGACTCAACTCTAAGCAGTAGCAGGCATGACAAGCAAGCATGAATGAGAAGGCACATCAGGGCTCAAACAACTCCTACTCATGCTAGTGGGTTTCATCTATTTACTATGGCAATGACAGGTCATGCAGAGGAAAGGGGTTCAGCTACCACAGCATGTAACAGTTGGTACATTGTTGTCCTAATGCAGTAAAAGAGAGCAGGAGCGAGAGAGTGGGATTGTATCGGAATGAACAAGGGAGTTTTGCTTGCCTGGCACTTCTGAATATAGTATAGCTCTTCATCGGTGTCATCGAACTCATCGTCGGGACCACGTCTACTGAGGGGGAACAAATACCGACAACAGAGAGGAAACACAATCAATGCAATGCGACAATATGATGCACAATCTTGACATGGCAACATGTTGTGATTTGAGCTAATGCAACTAAAACCAGATTAAATGAAGTTGGTTTGAACCAAAGATTCAAACCCAAACTTCATATGTGATGGTTTAAATGCACTTTATATGACTTGTCCTAAACAGCAGCCATAAGTTGCTCTAACATGCATGAAAATGGTATAGATGGATATATTGGATTTTTCTGATCATTTTTCATATATAACTTATCTCATTTGGAGTTATGGTTGAATTTCTATGAATTTTTGAAGTTTATACTAATTTCTGGAATTTTCTGTAAATCCAGAAAATGATTAACTGCGACAGTACTGTGTCATGCTGACCTCAGGTCAACGGACCCGGCCCAGGTCAAACCTGACCAGTGGGGCCCACTGTTCAGTGACACAGAGTCAGCTACAGAGGCTAACATGTGGGACCTGGTCAAAGCTAACGTGGCCAAATCAAAGTTGACACGCGGGGCCCACCGTGATTAGTGCTAACCTAATAGAGAAATTAAACTAATTGGTTTAGGCGCTGGGGCCCACACGGAAGTGTCTCTAGGGGTGGTTAGCTGGGTCATTAGCTACTAATGATGTAGCCACGTCGGACGCGTCGGCGGTTAGACGACGGCGACCACGGCTCGCGGCGGTGACGCTCGGAATCGAGCTGCGGGCGGTGGTTTGGTGCGCTGTGAGTACTGGGGAGGAGCTCTTGCTCGTCCGCATCCAATGGACCGGGCAGGAGGCTGCTGGGTGGTTGGGAGCAACGCCGGCAGCAAGCGAGGCGGCGGCCGGAGCTACGGCGCCACGGTGAAAGCACAAGTGCTCCCTGGGTGATTTTGGTAATTAATGTCAACATATCTCATGTTGGACTAACACTTTTACCTAGTATGTTTCAGATAAGTTCAACAATGAAGTGGCATGGACTAGAGGATGTGGAACCCCTTCAAGATGCTAAGGACAAAGGATTGGCTCAAGCTCCCAGAACAAGACTCTACATTTTCTATTTTAGTGATCCAAGATCACATTGAGTCTATAGGAAAAGCCAATACTATCAAGAGGGGATGAGGTGTTGCTTAATGGCTTTCTTGCTCAAAGTGCTTAGTGATATGCTCCAAAGCCCTCAACTACCTTCTCACATCCACATATGACCTAAACCAAAAGTCTAACTCGGCCCTACCGATTCTTTCTATCCGGCGCCACCGAGTTCAGATGTCATAGCCACTGCCACAAACCCTAGGCAAACCGGTCTCACGGATAGGGATCTCGGTCTCACCAAGATGGGATTGTAATCTCTCTGTGTATGTCCATTACCAAAGTCGGTCTCACCAAGTTTGAGTAATCGGTCCTACCGAGATTACAATGCAAACACTATGTTCCTCTTCGTAACATTTCGGTCCAACCGAGATGAGTGAATCGGTCCCACTGAGTTTGCCTGACCAACTCTCTGGTTAGCTTATTACCAAAATCGGTCCCACCGAGTTTGAGTAATCGGTCTCACTGAGATTACGTTATGCCCTAACCCTAACCATATCGCTCCTACCGAGTTGCATGTCGGTCCCACCGAAAATCCTAACGGTCACATGATTTGCTAAATCGGTCCGACCGAGTTTCTCAATTTGGTCCCACCGATATTGGTAAGTTGTGTGTAACAGTTAGATTTTGTGTGGAGGCTATATATACCCCTCCACCCACTCTTCATTTGTGGAGAGAGCCATCATAACATGCCTACACTTCCAACATACATTTTCTGAGGAGAACCACCTACACTTGTGTTGAGACCAAGATATTCCATTCCTACCATATGAATCTTGATCTCTAGCCTTCCCCAAGTTCCTTTCCACTCAAATCTTCTTTCCACCAAATCCAAATCCTGTGAGAGAGAGTTGAGTGTTGGTGAGACTATCATTTGAAGCACAAGAGCAAGGAGTTCATCATCAACACACCATTTGTTACTTCTTGGAGAGTGGTGTCTCCTAGATTGGCTAGGTGTCACTTGGGAGCCTCCGACAAGATTGTGGAGTTGAACCAAGGAGTTTGTAAGGGCAAGGAGATCGCCTACTTCGTGAAGATCTACCCCTAGTGAGGCAAGTCCTTCATGGGCGACGGCCATGGTGGGATAGACAAGGTTGCTATTTCGTGGACCCTTCGTGGGTGGAGCCCTCCGTGGACTCGCGCAGTCATTCCCCTTCGTGGGTTGAAGTCTCCATCAACGTGGATGTACGATAGCACCACCTATTGGAACCACGGCAAAAACATCTGTGTCTCCAATTGTGTTTGCACACTCCAATCCCATCCCTTTACATTCTTGCAAGTTGCATGCTTTACTTTCCGCTGCTCATATACTCTTTGCATCCCTTCGCCCGCTTCAACGCAGTACCGCACTATGCTTACCTTAAACTCAAGATGCCCGGTCCACGTGGTGTCATCACCATTAACGGAAATACAGAGCATTCCTTATGCGCGGAAGAGTACGTGACGGCTCTAGTAGCCGGACTCTAAGCGGCCTCTAATATCAGAACGCATGATCGGTTGTTAGGACCACGGACACGGTTAGACGAGTCCGGCAGCCCAGATAAACCTGAGCTGGGCACTATACATGTAATCCCATAGAGGACACCAGGGGCTACAGATATTTAATAAAGCCCAACTTTTGGCTTGACCTTATTAACAGGCCAATGCCTTAAACTTCTACTATCCATTGATGATAGCCAACTCTTCGCACGCTTACGTCATACTCTTTTACATGAGTTTTCCTTTTTACAGACACCATTCGTGCAATGCCCTCCCAGGACATGGCACATCAGAGACAAAGGCGCAGACATGCAGCAAGGCCCCGCTCAAAGGTTTCTCTTTAGATTAAGCCCCTATGTAAACCATATTTATTGTCTCTTGTTGCTTACACATCCCTTGGGTACTACACCCATAAGGGATACTGCTGTTATTGGCATTTCGCCACGATAGACTAATGCACGTACCTGGAAATACAGGGTTCATAATAAAGGGCGTTACTCAGCCCACTATATGTTATAAAGTCCGAATACCTTAGGGAGTGTTCGGCGTCGCGAGTTTGGCCTTATATGCATCATCTCCGAATCATGTCTTTGGTCAAATGTTGGGTTTGCCCGGCTCCTGGGTTTGCCGCCTTACGTTCCGTTCTTATCGGCTAAGGCGGCCAAAGGAGAACTACTGCGATTATGCCCTGGTTATTCCGGATGAGCACCTCAGTAGAGAAAGCCGAAAACTGACTGTCATGATATAGCGAGAGACTGTTCAACCACTCGAAGAATTATCGGAATTTTTAGGATCCCTCTGCATTAACGAAGGACCGTTTCCCAGTCATGTACACACACGCCCGTATTCGGATGCTCGCAAAGGTACTAGGGGCTACATAGTAGCCCCACCGTCAAAATCCTATGGCTAAGTGAAAGTGTTAGAGCTATATAGTCCGGTTGCCTAGTTCGACGTGCGATCACCTCCTTAATGGACCAAGACGTCGGATCAAGTGTGATTACGCATATTTTCGCGAACACCCCCGCATTGTATGTGTGGGGACTGAAGCCAACGACTACTAACTTTCAGATTACATATATACATAAAACGGCCGCACAGGAGGCACAATAGCACTTTCGGGCGAAAAGTATAAACATAGCCTCCATAATTACAATAAAATTGTTTTTACAATAAAACGATTTGTCACTCGAACATGACATTCTTCGAGCACTGAGCCTCTATTAAACGAGCACCTTCTGTTACCTGCTCCAAGTAGTGCTCGGCCGGATCCTGGCTTCCCGCCGGATTTTGGGTCGGAATGATGGTGGCCTCCATATCTGTCCAATATGCCTTAACGTGGGCAAGAGCCATCCGTGCACCCTCTATGCATGCCGACCTTTTCATGGCATCGATTCGTGACACGGCACCAAGGAATTGTTGCACTAAACCAAAATAATTGTCCGGCTTCGGCCCCTTCGGCCATAGATGGTCTATTATAGACCTCATTGCAAGACCGGACAATGTATGGAGCTTGGCCACAGTAGCCATCCTCTCGCTCAATGGCAACGGGCGCGTTGGAGCACTGAATTGCGACCAGAACAGCTTTTCCATTTCATTAAATTTTTGATCCTCGAAAAACTTGGCCGCATCAGCCATACTCTTCGCCAGATCCGCATACGCGTCTGCAGGGCTCCAGCACCGATCCAGAAGAGCACACTTGGGATCTAAGAACTTCATTTGCAACAAATAGGGGTTTCCAGCCGCGATTTCCCCCGCCTGTCGAAGCTCCTCCCGCGCATCCCTAATTTCGGAACGCGTCTCCTTGGCCGCATCAAGGGCCTTCTTCATGTCAGCCGAATTAGCCTGATTCTCTTTTTCAAGGAGCTCATACAGGTTGGTGGCATTTTTCTGCTCCACAACCATTTGAGCTATTTTATCTTCGCTTCGGCGATGAGCAGCCTGTTCGGCTCTCAACTCTTCGACCGCCTTTAGGGAAGCCGCATTGCTAGCCCGGGCTTGTTCCTTGGCTAGCGCAAGTTCCGCTCTCAGGGCCTCCACGGCAGCAGCTCCACCTACAGCCCAAGCATATTACATTAACATTATACTCCTCTTGATATTTCCTATAAATAAGGAAAGCAGAGCACATACTTTGCGACTCGTTAAGCCGCTCATTCACAAGTGTGATATCGGCATCCACAACTCCAATCTGCCTGCTCAGTTCGGCGACTTCAACGGACCGGTCGGCTGCCGGATCCTTTGCCACCTATGCGTGAATACAATGCGATCATTATTCAACATTGTGATCCTCCATTTGTCGCCTAGGGCTGGCAACCAGAGTCTCAGGGGATACTATCCACATGGAGCACACCTAGCACGTGCGCCATAATCGAAAAATTACGTATTTTCATTGCACACCTCAAAGCCTCTGAGCAGGTTCGTAAAAGCTTCATGTAGCCCGCTTGTGGCAGATGAAACCTTCCCAAGCACCGTGCTCATCAATGAACGGTGATCCTCCGAGAGAGCAACTCGCTCCAGAAGGCCCGTCAGCGTGTCCGTCCGGTTGCCGAACTGTGCCGGACCCTTCTTATCGCCCCCCGTGGGAGCTAAATGCTCCGGGCTCAGGGCGGCCGAAGTATTAGCTTCTGGCCTCGGCAAATCTGGACTCCTCTGTGACGACACCTCGGGGTCGCCCGCCCCATAAGGCGGAGAGGTTGGTGGGGTTTCCCTCTCCATCATCTCCGGAAGGAGATCCCTCAAAGACGAACTCTGTCGAGTAGAGCTGCTAGCCGGACTGCAAAAAATGGATCCTGGTTATTTTTCTCGGAGGAGGAAGCAGTAGCTTCGTATTTACGGTTAACTTACAGCTCGGCTGAGGGCTGGCCCGTTTGCGGGCATGGCGCCGCAAGGACGCCCTTCGGGGCAGGGCCCCCTGGTGAAGTTTTCTTCCCTTGTTTGGGCACCTCCCTCTCCAAGTCTTCGGAGGCGGCCCTTTTCTTCCCGCGAGGGGAGGAGACCTTAGATTCCCCTCCCCGACTATCCTCCTTTGTGGAGGTAGGAATTCCCCTGGTTTGGATGTGCAATGCGTGAAGTTCTACTTCTCTGTTCTCCCCTTTGTCTTTCCCTGAAGGCACTTGACTTAGCACACGACTAAGCATCTTGGCTATGGCAAGACTAGGTGAGCCTTCGGGAAGTGGCGCCGGACACCTGATTCTCTCCGCCTTGCTGAGCCATTCATGGCCGCGGATGGTTTTCAGAATAACGTTATGATAAATACAAACGAAGTGTTCGGTTTCTGGGTTACTTACTCGGGTATCTGGGCGGTTGCAGCTCAGACCCGCATCCTCGGTGGTGTCCTGACACTTTACTTGTGGTCCGAAGAATAACTTACACATCCCTTCGAGCATCATGTCGAAGAAGTGCAGAATAGTCCGCAGACCTTCCGGATTGAATTCCCACATCTAGAGAGGCCGGCGTTTGCATGGCAAGATCCGTCGGACTAGCATTACCTGAATTACGCTGACAAGGCTAATGTCCCTCTCAAGAAGCTCCTAAATGCAGCTCTGCAATGTTGGTACATCATTAGCAGGCCCCCAATCCAGTCCCACATTGGCCCATGACGCCAGTTGACGTGGAGGGCCCGAACGGAAGTCGAGGGCAGCCACCAACTTTGTGGCTCTGGGAGCCGTGACGTAAAACCACCTCCGCTGCCATAAATCGGTCACCTCCGGGAAGGAGCCCTCTGGCCATGGGGCGTCGGTGTTCCTACTTATTACAGCACCTCTACACTCCGCATGTCGCCCCTCAATCATCTCCGACTTCACATTGAAGGTCTTGAGCCATAAGCCGAAGTACGGGGTGACATGGAGAAAAGCTTCGCACATGACGATGAACGGCGAGATGTGAAGGATGGCGTCCGGAGCTAGATCACAAAAATCTAGCCCATAATAAAACATGAGCCCTCTCACAAAGGGATCAAGGGTGAATCCTAAGCCGCGGAGGAAGTGAGAAACAAATACGACGCTCTCGGTGGGCTCGGGAGTAGGGATGACCTGCCCTGGAGCAGGAAGCCTGTGCTTGATGTCGGCGGTCAGCTATCTGACCTCCCTGAGCTTCGCAATGTCCTTCTCTGTGACAGAGGAGGCCATCCACTGGCCTTGAAGGTTGGATCCGGACATGATTGAAGATCCGAAGTGCTTAAGCTTGGGTTTCGGGTGTTGGGACTCGAGATGCGAAAAGGCGCAAGCGTGGTAGAAAAGAGGGATAGGCCTCGACCCCTCTATGAAGGGGGTGAATATCAAGCATCCTCGGCGTAACCGCTTGGGACTTACCTAAAAACATGGAGTCATACCAACAGGCGTCGTGGGGTTGCACGCGCCCGTATTGATGGAAAATCCCACGATAAGGGGAACACGATCTCTGCTTTGGCAAGGTGTGCCAATAAAACCGCCTCGCAACGCGTAACGAGGCAGGCCAAGAAAAACCGGTTCGTGTTGGGCCAGGCCACGGCGTAAGAGCACACCGTACACAAAATTGTCAGCATATCAGATTTATGAAGTGCTATGTTCTCTACGGTGGTGTGCGGAAATTATCTCGCAAAGCTGGACACAATCCTCAATCTGCATTGGAGTATTCATAGATGGAACCCGCCTTGCAATGCCGAAGACAATCTACGCGCCGGACTCATCGTCATTGAAGCCTGGTTCAGGGGCTACTAAGGGAGTCCTGGATTAGGGGGTATCCGGACAGCCGGACTATATACTTTGGCTGAACTGTTGGACCGTGAAGATACAAGACTCAAGACTTTGTCCCGTGTCCGGATGGGACTCTCCTTTGCGTGGAAGACAAGCTTGATGATCTGGATAATAGATTTCCTTCTTTGTAAACGACTCTGTGTAAACCCTAGCCCCCTCCGGTGTCCATATAAACCGGAGGATTTAGTCCTTAGAGACACAATCATAATCATCATAAGCTAGCTTCTAGGGTTTAGCCTGTACGATCTCGTGGTAGATCAACTCTTATAATACTCATATCATCAAGATCAATCAAGCAGGAAGTAGGGTTTTACCTCCATCGAGAGGGCCCGAACCTGGGTAAAACATCGTGTCCCTTGCCTCTTGTTACCATTAGCCTTAGACGCACAGTTCGGGACCCCCTACCCGAAATCCGCCGGTTTTGACACCGACAGTAACCCCATTTTGAGCTTAAACGATGAGTATGACCCATGATCAAGTGATCTCACGTGACTCCTAAGTTAATATACTCTAACATAGGTGACTTTGTCGCCGACCAATCCTAGATGAAGTTCTCTCATGTCCTTTTTCTGTGCTCTTGCATTTGTCTCATGCATATTTGTTTCCCCTTTCAAAAGAAAACCTTCATCTAGATTTCTTCTCTTTTATTTTCTGTTCTGCATTCCCTGCATCCAATTCATTGCAAATCTTTCAGTTAATTCCTTGCAAATCCTTGTGAGATCTTACTTGTCTAGTGAGCTCAGGTCACAAGTGTTTCCTCTGTGATGAACTCGGTCACACCGGTCTGTTATTTTTGGTCTAACCAAATCCGTTCGGTGCAACCCAAGCATCACAATCGGTGCCACGGATTTCACTATAGGAGAGACATCTTGCCACTTGTTTCTGCATTCTTCTTGATCCGGCTCCACTCAATGATTCTTGTCCTCTACCAGCATCACATTCAACTTGCTGCTTTGTTCTGTGACTCAAGGACCAAACCCATTCGTGACAAAAATCCAGAAGAACCCTTCTTGGAAATTGATGCCAAAGGGGGAGAGAGAGATCACATCAAAGCTTACTCATATCTATAGGGGGAGAGAATACTCAAGGGGAGAAAGAGTAATCATCAAGGACCCCAGATGCTTGGTGTTCAAGAGGAGAGAAGTCACGTGTCTTTAAGAGGGGAAAGACATGTTCATATGTGCTTGTTTGCATTAGCTCTGTTTATTCTCTTTGAGCTCTAATTTTGCTCTGATTTTTTGTTCCCTATCTTCTCCCAGTATCCCATGCTAGATTCAGGTGGAGCAAGACATCTAAGGGAAGGAAATCCTTGAATTCATTGCACATCTGTACCTTTGGGGACATGTCTATATCCAATGTGGTACTCAGTACTCACTCTCTACATGTCATCCCAGTCTTGGTACTCTTGTGGTTTCTTTTTTTTGCTCTGGCCAGTAGGTGTATCTGTGTTATCTAACATTGTTTACGCAGGTTCATTCCATCCTAAGCCAACTCAAGACCACAAGGTAAGTATATGCATCAGAGTCATGTGTATGAGGAATTCTTGCTGATGTACATACTGTTTGCTAGAAGGACTCGTGAGCATGAAGGTACATTTCCCATATTCACATCTTTTGCTCTAATGCATATAGCCAAGATACATGTAACACATTGCTTACTCTGTCATGCTTATGCATTTACATGCTCCTATATTCCATATTCACATGATTGCATACATGTAGGGGGAGCCTATGCATCTTACATGTCTTTCCAAAGCTTTAGTTGTTATTGTCTATATCTTTATCTAAAGCTTTGATGTATGTTGTCATCAATTACCAAAAAGGGGGAGACTGAAAGCACAAGTGCTCCCTGGGTGATTTTGGTAATTAATGTCAACATATCTCTTGTTGGACTAACACTTTTACCGAGTATGTTTCAGATAAGTTCACAATGAAGTGGCATGGACTAGAGGATGTGGAACCCCTTCAAGATGCTAAGGACAAAGGATTGGCTCAAGCTCCAAGAACAAGAGTCTACATTTTCTATTTTAGTGATCCAAGATCACATTGAGTCTATAGGAAAAGGCAATACTATCAAGAGGGGATGAGGTGTTGCTTAATGGCTTTCTTGCTCAAAGTTCTTAGTGATATGCTCCAAAGCCCTCAACTACCTTCTCCCATCCACATATGACCTAAACCAAAAGTCTAACTCGGCCCTACCGATTCTTTCTATCCGGTGCCACCAAGTTCAGATGTCATAGCCATTGCCATAAACCCTAGGCAAATCGATCTCACCGATAGGGATCTCGGTCTCACCGAGATGGGATTGTAATCTCTCTATGTATGTCCATTACCAAAGTCGGTCTCACCGAGTTTGAGTAATCGGTCCTACTGAGATTACAATGCAAACACTATGTTCCTCTTCGTAACATTTCGGTCCAACCGAGATGAGCGAATCTGTCCCATCGAGTTTGCCTAACCAACTCTCTGGTTAGCATATTACCAAAATCGGTCCCACTGAGTTTGAGTAATCGGTCTCACTGAGATTATGTTATGCCCTAACCCTAACCATATCAGTCCTACCAAGTTGCATGTCGGTCCCACCGAAAATCCTAACGGTCACATGATTTGCCAAATCGGTCCGACCGAGTTTCTCAATTTGGTCCAACCGAGATTGGTAAGTTGTGTGTAACGGTTAGATTCTGTGTGGAGGCTATATATACCCCTCCACCCACTCTTCATTTGTGGAGAGAGCCATCAGAACGTGCCTACACTTCCATCATACATTTTCTAAGAGAGAACCACCTACTCATGTGTTGAGACCAAGATATTCTATTCCTACCATATGAATCTTGATCTCTAGCCTTCCCCAAGTTGCTTTCCACTCAAATCTTCTTCCCACCAAATCCAAATCCTGTGTGAGAGAGAGTTGAGTGTTGGGGAGACTATCATTTGAAGCACAAGAGCAAGGAGTTCATCATCAACACACCATTTATTACTTCTTGGAGAGTGGTGTCTCCTAGATTGGCTAGGTGTCACTTGGGAGCCTCCGACAAGATTGTGGAGTTGAACCAAGGAGTTTGTAAGGGCAAGGAGATCGCCTACTTCATGAAGATCTACCCCTAGTGAGGCAAGTGCTTCATGGGTGACAGCCATGGTGGGATAGACAAGGTTGCTTCTTCGTGGACCCTTCGCGGATGGAGCCCTCCGTGGACTCGCGTAGCCGTTACCCTTCGTGGGTTCAAGTCTACATCAATGTGCATGTACAATAGCACCACCTATGGGAACCATGACAAGAACATCCGTGTCTCCAATTGCGTTTGCACACTCCAATCCCATCCCTTTACATTCTTGCAAGTTGCATGCTTTACTTTCTGCTGCTCACATACTCTTTGCATGCTTGCTTGATATGTATTGTGGTTGTTAAAATTGTGCCAAAACTCCACTTAAACCTAAAGAAATTAAAAACTGCAACTTTTCCCACTTAGTGTCTAATCACCCCCCCCCCCTCTAGACACCTCTTCTCGATCCTTTCACACGGGCGCGAGGACCGCAGCACGCTAGCGAGTGAGCTGATGGCCGCGTGGGGCTCCTGGGAGCTCCTTGAGCATGCCTGCGTTCTCGGGTTAGCCAGGCGGGGCTGCTAGTGATGGTGACGATGGACGCAGCGCCGGAGAGCTTCTGTGACAACGGGGAGCAGTGCTACGGCACATAATCAAGCGAGAGGACGGCAGGGAAACGGAGAGGAGCTCACGGCGGACAGGCGGAGCAGATCAGCGGGCTCGAGGAGGCACGGACGGTGATGCAATGGTGATGGTGATCCAGCGGCCGTGCACGGAGAAGACGGTCGATGGCATCGCTGCGGTTCGTCTGAGCTCGTGTGATTCGACTTGGAGGAGCATCGGGTCGTCTCGGAGCTCGTGGGCATGAAGGAGGGGAGAGGAAGAGCCGATGGCCACGGTGAACGATAATGGTGGCGACGGCCGCGTTTGGGTCTGCTCGAGAGAGGGGCTAGAGGGCGAGGGAGAGAGCAGAGAGTGAGGGGAAAGTGAGAGGGGGCCTCGGGCGTCTCCAGACGCGGATTAGGACGAAGGGGCGGCCTCCAGTGCGAAGCAGGAGGTGGAGGGCTCCGCGGGTGCGCGCGTGTGTTCGCTCCTACCTACTGGCAGGAGGAAGACGATGAGCGAGGAGGTAAGTGGGCTGGGCCAGTCGGCTATAGTACTGGGCCAGTTGGTGGTCACCAGGTAAGTCCTTTCCTCTCTCTCTGTCTTACTGTTTTTTTCAATTTCTGTTTTGTTTTATTTGATTTTGCCACTGTTTTAAAATCAAAACAGATTCAAAAAAAGTACAAAATATCCTCTAGATATTTTTATGTTGCTGAATGGACTGATCAAATGCACATAAAATGTTCCCGGGTATTTGAAAATATATTCTATACATATTATGAATATAATTCCAAATGCAACTAAAATAATGATTTAAGTTCACTGCTCAAAATATTCCTCAAAAATGTTCATTATTTTTGGTTTGGTGCAAAACCTTTGCCAAAATATAACCAACATTATTTAAGGCCATTTTGGAAACATTGAATGCATTTTCCAGGTTTCTTTGCCCTTCTTTTAAGTTAGTTTCTGAGGTTTCAACAATCCTCAATTCAAGTTTCAGAAATTTAAACATGGTGCATGGATGCTTATGCAGAGTCAGGCAAGGACTAAGCTAGGGTTGTGATAACTCACCCCTACTAAACAAGAATCTCATCCCGAGATTCAAGACGTGAGGTAAGAAGTTAGAGGGGACACAAAGCTAACACGATCTTCACGATCCAACTATCCTTCTCAAAGATGTTGATTCATTGCTTCATATTGATCTTGACGTCTTTGCTTTCGAGATCTTCATCCAACTTGATGACGTCAGAAAGAAACTCTATCAGAAACGATCGTTGAAACTCTTCATACCAGGCTAAGGCAATTCACAAACGATCGTTTGGCGGAGTGCGAAGGAATGGCATACCCAGACTAGAATGGATGATGTGGACTACCTTTTTGAAGACAACGCAAGGGATGGTTTTGCTTGCGCGTGCTCTCAAGAACTTGAGCATTTCCATATTCATCAAGGTTTTACCAATATTCGTGTCAAGGATCCTGGAAACACAACATATTACCATGATGAATGGTGATGGACGATGCAAATACAAAGGAAGATAACTCCTTCTCAGATTTCACCTTAGCGAAGCCAAGGGATCAAAATCTAGACGATTGACTGAGAGACATTTAGCACTCCACTTCTAATGTTCTCCTTGATGTGGTAGTGTAACCCATTTATAGATATGGTTTGGTGTTTAGGACATCAAGTAAAATGTCGGACTTCGGAAGCACAAGAATCCATAAGGGATAACTACGGAAGTAAATCCTACGAAATCCTCATGGGAAGGTGGCCAACTTCCTCAGTCAAGATACTACAATAATAGGTATTCCGGCTGGGTGTGTTGGCCATGGCATCCACTTCACCGGTTACAAAGAGACCAATACTATAGTCCTTGGGAAACATTCCAACCATCATATCTGCCTGAGATTCAGATCTGGTTGGTGTCAGGATATTCCAGACCTATAAAGTCTAGAAAGAAAAATGAAAGTTTGCAACACAAATCAACGAAATGACGTTGCGAGATTCATGTGGAATGAAATGCGATAGCAAGCTCCAAAACATGAGCTAGTTCTGCTACATACATGTGAACACGCTATCCCAGACAAGCATGACCACATAGTAGTCTTATAGTAAAACACTACCGAGTTCAGGTAGGGAACCATCAACCAGGATATTGAAGTCTTGTGCATTACCATGGATTAGCAATTAACTTCTTTTCCTGGTGGCTTGGTGTGCTGGGAATGCATATAGAATGAAGGTTGCAAGTCTCCAAACCACAGAATACTTTGCATATATGCATGACTGACTTGGGATGATTCTAGATGAAGCAAAAACAAACTTTCTCGAGTTCATGGCGGCAACTTGCATCAAATGCACATGAATTAGAGGAAGTCACTTCTTTCATCCGGGCATATGCTTCATGCATGGGACATGAAGACAATGCTTATAAAAGTTTCTAATGCTAACTTAGATGTTCAACATGAACCATGGACAAGATGAAAGTGTTGTTAATGGGCTCAACAACAATCCATCCAGGCTTTCATATAGGTAGAATTCCACAATTAAGGCCTCATTTGGTTCCAAGGTTTCCCGGGGGATCCCCGCTGTTTGCCCGGGTCGAAGAACCACGGGCCGAGTTGGCCCAGGGAAATCGAGCTGGTCATTTGGACTACATCCTTAGAGGGTTAACCTTGCCCGACCCACGTCTTTGGGAGGAAAGCCACGACTCAAGAGGTCGGGGAGGAAAGCCACGCCACGAGCCTCGAGCGAGAGACGGCCGAACGATGCGCCGTCGGCCAAGATCCGGTGCCCCACCTCCTCTGCCCCCGAGCTACTCCACGGGCGACAGAAGTGATGCCCGCTAACGCCCCCCCCCCACCCGGGTGCTCAGGATCCAAGATCCGCCCCTCCAGCGACGGTAACGGACTGCGGCCATCACCGTTCTCCCTTCCTGGATCTCTCCGCCTCGAAGCTCCGGTACACTCCGGCGACGGCGACAGTTCCGTGGACGTATTCTATGTCATCTGATCAAGGGTTGGCCCCCTCATCCTCCCCCCGTATATTTTTCTTCAGTTCATACCTTCATCGTCCATGATTTGCACCACCAGTTTCATATGAATTTGTATTTTCTTGTGTGGTTCATGAACCACCAGTTCCATATGAGTTGTATTTTCGTGTGTGCTAACTATGATTTGTTTCTATGTACCATGCTTATGCTGCCCATACAAATTGTGAAATGTAGTCTGAATCTTGATGCATATAGTTTCTCATATATGTAATAAAACTTTGCACTTGTATGCACCAGACCTGTGGGTCAGTTGGTTCAGTTTCATAGTTGTGTATCTGTCCATAGTATTTTTATTGTTGACATCAGATTTCATATGTTATGAGGTACACAACACTGATTACTGATTAGATTTAGATACAAGTAGATCAATATAGTTGTATGAATCAAGCTCTTGTGAGTAGGTGACATTTGTGAGCAACTATTCTGCACATTTTTTTAGATAGAAATAGTAACTTGAGCACTGCTACCCTGTTGCGGGCTTTCAACTCACTATATCATGTTGATCTTGTTATCTTTATAGACCATTGAGAAGAAAGCAAGAAAGGTATGCTAAAGCTTAAATTTATTGGTTGGTATGAATTGAATAGCTAGTTAAGAAGAGATGTGTTTGGTGATGTTTATGTGCTAAGTTGTGCTACCGTTTACATGATGAATCTTTTGCTGTTGGTTCTTATTAGTTGAAATTGTATATGGATTGTCAATGCTTTTAATCCCAGTGCTTTTTATTGGTTTTTCAGTGTGCGGTTTCTATCTCATATTGATAGTTGATAGAAGGGACCTTGTTACATTTGTAGGGAGCTTACAGGTTAGAATATCAGCATATGTAGTCTTGGCACATTTGTCGTCTTCTGTAGTCCTTTAGGTTCTTATGCACTTTGTAGTCTGTACTACCAGCATTTAATAGGATGTACTTGCAATTCATTGATGTTGTTGTACACAAGTTTCATTGATGGAGCTAGAACTTGTCATCTTGTATGTAGAACAGGGAACACTATAGTACAGTTATAGATGCATGGTTTGTAAGGCTGCTCTATCTAGCTACATGTATATTGCTTATGAATTATTAGAATACCAGTAGTGTGTTTGGTTTGCCTGGCTAGTCAGCGATCATTGATATCTAGTGCATGCTAATTTGTGAGTCTGACTGATAAATATTTTATCATGTGTCAAATGGAGGTGCTCTGACATTAGAACCGTTTTGCTGTGTCAGAAGATGTCATGTTCAGTTGCTGGGTGCCTTTCGGTTCATTGGTTTTGGCACTCGAGGACTACAAAGATTTTTTGAAGAAGCAATCTGCAAATTATTTGAAGAGGTAAAGGAATCAAAGCAAGAGGACTTGTACTCGATTGGAAATTGTGTTTCTATGCTAGAGATAATTGAAGAGCTATCTATTTCAACAAAAGCAAAGGCGATGCGGCTTTTCAAATGCCCAATGAATAGAGAGATATTCATCAATACCAAGAACCCAAGCCTTAGGCTTTTCTGGTTGAAGGAGGAGATTACTACAATGGAGAGAACATAAGGTATTCATTCTTTGCTAGCTAGACATCCAATGGTTTCTACTAGGCTTTCTTTGCTATGTATATACTAGCAATTGTCTCTATTTAACTCCGGTGACAAATATTTTCCCATCGGCCTCTACTAGATAGTAACGCTTGAACATTCAGCGGATACTTAATTGGGTCTTCAAGCTAGTGGATCTATCCAAGGAAGCTTCCGAGCTCTATACCGAAACTTGGCAGCACATGTCACCTTTGTGTAAATTCAGTCCAGTTTGTTCTGGATTCTTTTCATCCTTCTGTTGAGAATGTTAAACGGAAAGCAAAGCACAAGTGAGATGCCTGAGTATTGAGGAGAAAAGGCATGTGTTTCTGCTTTGACGGGAGAGGCATGTAGACACTCCAGACTTGGTTATATTCTCTGTGCAATCTCGGCAAGAAGCACCATGCACAACTACAACTTGAAACAAACAGTTTGAAATAGAAAGCTCCTAGTCATATCAAATTTTGGTTAATAATATTTCATCTTAATCCGTTTGTACTAAAAAATAGTCTATTGAAACTGTGAACGGGTGCTAACTTAATTTTTTGTGTAGTTCAGTCAACATCAAGATGCAGTACCTGATGTCGATGAGGATGCAGAGTGGAGAAACGACTTGAGTAGGGCTAGTGATCGCCGCCTTGCAGTTCTTCTAATTGAAAAGTATCTCTTGTCGTGGACTTGGCAAGTGATAATTCATTTTTTTGTTATCGTGAACAAATTTGAATGATGATGGCACATGAAAACGGTTTCGACCAACGCTCGATCTGAATGAGATGTGGACCGACCGGTATCTGAACACTTGTGAATTGATGGCTATTGGTCGTAATAATTCCTAAAAATCTAGTTTACATAAATTATGAGATTTTATATGTGTTTGTTTTTCTAGAATTATTCTTGAAATTCTTATCTATGGTCCATTGTTATCTGTAGAATTTTGTATGAAGGCTGTGAAATTTTGTGGAGATCTATTGTTATATGTGTAGCAAAGTCTGTTATGATATGTGTTAATTTGAGGTATTTCCTTCCCACCCCCTTCTTTCCATTTGGAAACCTGGGCAGTGGGCAGATCTCCCACGTGGTGGGAGGGATCTCATGAGCACAGGAAAATCCCCCCTAGGGGTTGATTGCCCTGGTTTTTTCCTACCCAACAACCAAACAAGGCCTAAGTGAACATGGTGATAGCATTGGTCAGACCTAAAAGATATAACGGTGTATGCTCGAGGAATCAACCACGAGTAAGACAACATTATGAGCATCCTTGGTTCTGATTTGATTTGAGGATAGCCCACACTCAAATCAAAGTTCGGACAAGACAATAGGTCCAACAACTGATCACGAGGGTCAGTCGATGAAAATACCATCTTTCTTCAACACACATACAAGATATCCCTTAAAATGAACTAAGCTAGGCAAGCTTTTATCTTCCAACTCTCCAAGTTGTTATTTAGTTTAACCAACTAGCTCAGGATATCCAACACAGATTCTGGAGAAGGGGTTGCTACAAGAGACGTAACTTGATCACGAGCTCAACAGCGGTCAGGGGACAACCTGGTAACACTTCCGATAAGATATTCGGAAGATCACGACCCCACCTATATGTTACTAAGCTCAATAACACTCTTGCTTTTCAGGGCAAGATGATATGATCAAAAGAGCGAGGGATTGACACAATCCTAACTCATTGATCGAAAAGTGCACCGAAAATAAGGACTAGGTAGCACAATCTTTCTTAGAATGATGACTCAAGAAACAACACACTAAGAATGAAATTATTGTCCTTTAACTACCAGGCAACAAGGTTGCTAGGAGTATTGATTTCACACATCACAGTTCACCTATCGGCATTCCGGTTGCAATAACACGAGGACCGAGAAATGAATAATGATGGCGAGAAGTATCACTATATCAAGAGTTCATAGAATGGTGTGCAATTCCCATGATAATCTTAATATAAAGATGGTAACACTCCAAGGTAGAACAGAACAAAAGCTGGTTTAGCAACTTGATCTGTGGAGTACGACTACTTTGACCCAATCCTGGAAATGGATACGGTACTAGAGTTTGTTTCCCCTAGTCACTCAGGAATAGAATGGCTTGACGGACCACAAGAATAATAGGCATCGATAAACGTGATTGTGCAACTACTCCTTACTATCAGATGATAGACGAGGGCCAGAGAACAACTAAAGAGGGACAACTCAAAGGAGCATACGATTTTCCGAGTTGTGGATGCATAGATTAGTATGACGAGCAAAACTCAACATTTCTTCCGGATAACCCATGCAGAAAGGTAGAATTGGCAGACTCACAACATGGAATGGAGATATCATTAAGAGCACTCTAATGTGATCTTTCGGTTCAAAAGAACTTCTGCCAAAGAGTGGTTCATGGTATTTGGAAGAAGGAAATACCACAGACCTCGAGGACTATCACAAAGGTTACTAATAACCTAAAGGAACTAGCAACACTATCAACATGAAGTAAGTAGGGTGAATCTCGGGTTCAGAAACCCAGGAGTAGAATACCTACTACTAAGTGGTATCACGGGATGCTTTTGAGAATGATGGCCAGAATCATCACACTAGGAACACAAAACATGGCTAGATTACTAGATGATCCCCCAAGACACCTAGGGTCATAATAATAACTCCAACATGTATGTCAAGGCAATAGAGTACTTCAACTCAGCAATTAGTGTGATTAACCTGGCTTAGAGGAACATCGAAACCAGAGGGAAAGGATTTTGCAAGTGCATTAGATTGTTTAGAAACCTGGGATGACTCGGACAGCATAACGGTTGTAACTGCTCAAAAAGATTTGAGACATCCTGCAAAAATGGTGGCATAACCACTCAACATCACAACATCAAGGTTCCGAGACCAACTATCAACATGCGAAAGTAGTAGGAACTGAACTTGGGCTTAAATACATCAATCCTATAAGTCTATGGATTAGTAACACGCGATCCTGATAGAAAGAACAGAAAGCCTAGTTTCTTAACCCCGTAGGAAGATAAGATGACTCTGATCAGAAGGGCATAAGGTATAAGGAGTAAAAAGAGCCTTACGTTCCCATCCACAATCAATTCTCTTATATAACTAAAAAAGTTCTAGACTCAACTTCGTCCAGTTTGGCTTGGTAATCCTACAGGTAGTCGGGCTCTGATACCAAAGCTGTCAGGACCCCGACTCAATGCCACACCAATCTAGTATGTAACACCTCATATCACTTTGCAGCCTCACGCACGGTATTCCCATGGGTGTCGCCTTACTAGGCCCGGGACTGTTTGCGCTTTTTGCCACACGTATATGATAGTGTTGCTAGCATCCATATGACAAGAAGCCTGGGCTGACATGGCTAGTCGTGAACCCAAAGTGGCACTAACTTACAGGGACAGGCATACATGACCCAACAATGAACGTGTCGGTCATCAGCGAGTGAATCCGGGCTGTAGCAACTGGGCTAGCAGGACTCCGATAAAATATGGTTTAGGGCAGAGCAGTACCAAATCCGGGTTTGTTTCATAACTAAATAACCGTAGCTCCGAATTTAATAAACTATATATGTAAATTGTCTAGAAAAAAGCATCGATTAACTTGGTGCACTTTGTTTTACTGTTTAACAACATTAAAATGTGGTTTAGGGCAGAGCAGTACCAAATTCGAAATGTGGACAAGGATTTTCCGAAATTGTTGTTTGTTGTTTCCGGACTCATTTAAACTTGCCTAAATAGTTAGTTTACTTATGTTTCACCTCTTGCCATGAATAGTGTACCTAAATGAGAGCGAACTAAATAACTCGAATGTGGTGTTTCGCCAATATGCAACTCGTTGTTAAGCTCCACTTAACTTGTAGTATTGTGTGTTGCACTTTGCCATGCCATGCCTCATTAAACCGGACATGCATCATACTTGATTTTGCATCATGCCATGCTTATGTGATGGTTGTTTACCATGTTGTTTGCTTCTTCCGTTGCGCTTCCCCTTGATAGTTCCGGTAACGTTGCATTTGTGAGGATTCGTTCGACTACGTTGGTTCGTGTACTTCATGGACTCGTTCTTCTTCCTAGCGGGCAGGCAAGATGACCATTACCCTCGATATCACTTCTATCTTTGCTTGCCAATTGTTTGTTCCTACCACTTGTTTATCATGCCTCCCATATTACTATGTCAAGCGTCTAACCCACCTTCCTAGCAAACCTTTGTTTGGCTAGGTTACCGCTTTTGCTCAGCCCCCTCTTATAGCGTTGTTAGTTGCAGGTGAAGTTGAAGATTGCTCCATGTTGGAACATGTTTATGCTGGGATATCACAATATCTCTTATTTTTAATTAATGCATCTATATACTTGGTAAAGGGTGGAAGGCTCTGCCTTATGCCTGGTGTTTTGTTCCACTCTTGCCGCCCTAGTTTCCATCATATCGGTGTTACGTTCCTTGATTTTGTGTTCCTTAGGCAGTTGGGGTTATGGGATCCCCTTGACAGTTCGCCTTGAATAAAACTCCTCCAGCAATGCCCAACCTTAGTTTTAACATTTGCCTACCTACCACCTATACCTTTCCCTTGGGTTCTGCAGACTCAAGGGTCATCTTTATTTTAAACCCCCCCCCCCAGGCCAGTGCTCCTCTGAGTGTTGGTCCGAACCGGGCAACCTGCAGGGCAACCTCGGGGAAACTTTAGGGCTGGTATTACTCGTAGCTTAACCTCTCCGGTGTGCCCTGAGAATGAGATATGTGCAGCTCCTATCGGGATTTGCCGTCACATTCGGGCGGACTTGCTGGTCTTTTTTTACCATTGTCGAAATGTCTTATAACCGGGATTCCGAGTCTGATCGGATGACATCGGGAGAAGGAATATCCTTCATTGATCGTGAGATCTTGTGATGGGCTAAGTTGGGACACCCCTGTAGGGTATAAACTTTTGAGAGCCGTGCCCGCGGTGATGGGAATTTGTTAATATCCGGTTGTAGAGAACTTGACACTTGACTTAATTAAAATGCATCAACCGCGTGTGTAGCCATGATGGTCTCTTTTCGGCGGAGTCCGGGAAGTGAACACGGTTTGGGTTATGTTTGAACGTAAGTAGTTTCAGGATCACTTCATGATCACTTCTAACTTCACGACCGTTGCGTAGCTTCTCATCTTACTCTTATTTGCGTATGTTAGCCACCATATTTGCTTTGCGCTTGCTGCAACTCCACCTCATCACCCTATCCTACCCATAAGCTTAAATAGTCTTGATCTCGCGGGTTTTGAGATTGCTAAGTTCTCGTGACTCACAGATACTACCAAAACAGTTGCAGGTGCCAATGGTACCAGTGTAGGTGATGCTACCAAACTCAAGCGGGAGTTCGACGAGGACCTTGGCTGTTACTATGTTTCGTTTCCTGATGATCAGTAGTGGAGCCCAATTGGGACGATCAGGGATCTAGCATTTGGGGTTATCTTCTTTTCATTTGGATTTTTCCATAGCCGGGCTATGTGTGTACTCTGGATGATGTATGAATTATATGATGTTTGTGTGAAGTGGTGATTGTAAGCCAACTCTACTTATCCCTTTCTTGTTCATTACATGGAATTGTGTGAAGATGACCCTTCTTGCAACAAAACCACAATGTGGTTATGCCTCTAAGTCGTGCCTCAACACGTGGGAGATATAGCTGCATCATGGGTGTTACAAGTTGGTAATCAGAGCCATCCCGACTTAGGAGCCCCCTGCTTGATCGAATTGCTGACGTTGTTGAGTCTAGAACAAAAATGTTTTGAGTCTTAGGATTATATATATATCGGAGAGTAGGATTCTTTTTACTTCTCAGCCCCTTCATCGCTCTAGTGAGGTCTCCTTACATAGATGTTTTGACTTTCCTCTCCTCATTTTCACTAAAAAATTAGGATCACGCGGGTATCCTGGGATCGTTCTGATATTCTTGTGATGAGAACATTGTTCTTGGTGCCTCCTGACATTTAGGGGTTGTGGCAGTGTCCCGGGGAGTTGAGCTCCGAGGTGTTGTCATCACAATTTTATCGTTGCAGTTCTAGAATACCTGAGTTCGCCGACATTGAAAATCTCTTTTATGCAGCTAGTGGTGAGATAACCTCGACACCACCCAGTACTGTGGCGGGAGTTCGGGAGTATTGCCATAGCTTGTATAACTGATGCTTTTTGAAGGTTGAGGTACACAATTTCTGGAGTTTTCTTGGTTATGTGTTGACGGATGGATACAGCTGGATGTAGGGATTGTTTAGTTGGGTGAGATATATTGCTTCCCCTGTACCCCCAACACCAGATTGCATAACCAAAAAGTTTTGGGAGTTTATAGGTGGGAATTCAAGTAGTACCTAGAATCTCTTTCTGACAGATGCATGATATGGGATTGGGTAAATCTCTATAATATGTATTTATTTTGGCTTATTCTGCAAGCCAAATCTTTGATTTGTTTTGACTAGTGGTATTCGAGTTGCTTCAATGTCAAGTCTAGATTCCATATCTTTCCTTAGCGTTGTTCTCATATTTCTATGTGGATACTAATCCTTTCTTATCATCGAGGTTGTCATATTAATTCTTTTCTAACCGGCGTGCTTCTCTCCATGCTAATCCTATCATTTTTTCCCATTTGCGAGATCAATTCTAAGTTTTCTCAACGGTATTCATTCCATCTGCCCCAAGTTGCCTTTGTTTTCCCGCCCTCCCACCCTTTTTTTCTTCAAGGACTCAGATTTCTTAATCAAGTATCCTTTTATTGATGGGAAGTCTCTTCATTCTTTTCCATCAACGTTCTTATCCGTTGATTTCCCATGAAGATGGTCAGGGGCTTCAAGTATATTGTTCTTCGTTCTCTTTTCTTCTCCAGTGGATTCAATTCAAGCTTTGTCAATCATATTCTTTCCTCGTTTCAAATGTTTTTCCCATGCTGGTGCACCTCTTAATTGCTCACCTCTCTCTATTCATATCCGAAGTGCCGAGGATATCTCAAAAGATTTGTGTCTCCATTACCAATCCGTTCAAGCTATTTCGAGATTATTATATCATTCAAGTCATTTAATTCAACTGGTGCAATCCCCTCTTTCAATCAAGCGTTCAACGGTGTATCTTTTTAGTGGGCCCTAACCCACAGGTCTTTTCCCGGGATCTTACCTGACTCTTCTAATTTCCCCGGAGCTATTCCCGAATTCTTTTGAAAGTTTAACGTAAGAATGAATTTCATCAGTCAGATGTTTACCAAGTTCAATTTCGAATTATTTTCCATTGTTGGTTAACCTCTTTGTTTTTCATTCTCCCGGAGTATCTCAACTATTCATGGTGGTGTTTCTCATCGTCATTCTTGAATTTTGAAGACCGGAGAAGAGTTACTCTTAAATCCTTACCCGTTCTTCCAGAGATTCATGGTTCTAGCTTTATACCATCTCTCATAATTGCTTTCGTTTGTGAGAATTCTTTTCACCCATACAGAGAAATTCAGGAGCCTTTTCAGTTTGATTCTCCGGAGCCCATCATTTTAGAATTATTCATTCTCAGCATGTAGCTATCGTTCTCCAAATCTTATCGATGAATCATTCAAATATCCTCTAATCAGTTCATGATCTCTTCGTTCTCATGTATCTAAATCCCCTCAAGTATCTTCATTCGTTTTCCAATTCTTCCCGGTGAATTGTGCCTTTTCTACTTTCATTTTCAATTCTTATGGTGGTTCTTTCAACATTCTCTTCCGTTGTTATCGTATCAATTAATTCGTTCTTTCCGAATCGTACTGGTGGTTTGTTCAAGTTTTTCCCAATTTTGCGCTATATCTCTCTTAATCCTTTCTACGAGTATAAGTAGTATGCCAAATCCATTGCTTGTCATCAATTTAAATTGGCAAAGGATATGCATAACGTAGTTCTTATTATTGTTTCATCCAAGTGATCTAGTTTCTTCTTTCCAGAGTTGTTCATCATGTCACATTTCTTGGTTTGAGATGCTTCATCTTTTCTTTTCCGGAGTTCCAAGTTTTCCGCATTATCTCATCACGAAGCTCCATCTAAATCATCGCAAGGCTTCACCTTGTGTTCTGAACTTCTCTTTCTTTTTTATCATCCTTTTATTATCGGAGTTTTTCATGGAGGCTCTACATGGTGGTTCATCAAGGATTTAAGTCATTCTTGAGATGTTCGTCAAGATTCTTCTTGGAGGAGCTCAAGTATTCTTGATCTTGCATACCAAAGTGCAATTCTTTCTACCTTATCTTTGGAGGTGGTGTTATGTCACTCTTCACAATTTCCCTCTGTGTTTCATGATTCACAACTTGTCAGTAATGAGATATTGTAAAACCATCATTTTCTCTTCTTTCATGAGTTGTTTCAACCCATGACAATTTCTTTGTTGGAGTTATCTTGGGTTATATTTCACCTAAAGCCTTCCATTGGGAATCCTGCTATTTGTGGTGCGTATCTATGATCCAAGTTTTCTCTTTATCCTCTTGGCAAAAGAAGTTTTAATCCCTTTGTTGGTCGCAATCAAATCTTTGTTCCCGTCAGTGGCAGGTTGTCACCTCATAATTTTGAGATGTTCTCCATAAGCCCACAACAAGCTTATCCTTTCATTGTTGATAATCCAACAACTCTGTTCTAGCATTTCTGTAAGCGTGCTCTTCAAGATCTTGTTTTCCTCCGTTCATTCCATTCCATTCTTTCACTTCTTCCGGAGGTATTGTGATGTTGCTCTCTTCCACCCGTCATCTTGCTTTGTCAAGATCATGTTATTTTATTGCTTATCCATTTAACCGGGTGTTGTGTCTATCATTCCTCTTTTAACCGGAGTCTCATTCAAGTGCTTTCATTTTGCCAAGTTCTTGTTCTAATCCTTCCATTTTCAGTCAGAGTGATGTCCGAATTCTTTCATTCTTATTTCATCTCTATCTCGTTTTGACGCAGTGTTTTCAAAATCTATCTTACCCCTTGAGCTCTTGGTTCTCGTTGTATTCCTTGCTCCTCTTCTTAACGGGGTGTTTGCAATCTTGTTCTTCTTTGTTGTATTCCTTCTTTCAAGTTGTTCAACCTCTCAATGTTCCTTGGTTTCACTCATTTGTCAAAGAAGCAACTTTGTTTTACCTCTTTCTCTTTCGTTTCTCTCCGGTGCCATCCCTAGGATCTCGAGTCGAGATCCTCTATTAGTGTGGGAGAGTTGTAACGCCCCGAGACCAATGCTCCAGAAGAATTCCAGCTATTCTGACTTTCGCCGTGCGTTTTATTTTTGCTTGTTGCATTTCATCATGGCATCATGTGCATTGCATCCATATGTTTACATAAAACTCATAGCCGTTCGCAGTTGCGCCTACTCTCTTTGTCTCCGTTGACATTTTGTCAGGCCCCCTTGTCTTCGTCTCCCTCTCTCAGACCCCTCGCGAGCTTGTCTGAAACTTACCGGAACCCGAACCGGTCTGTCGTTACCGATGGATCCGGATCATCCACAAACATCCCTAAAACATCTTCGGTTTATATTTGGGATGTCCTAGCCTATTTATCTCGACCGTTCGATTTTAATCGGAGGGTTAGATTAGCTCCTAACCAAAATCCTCATGCTATATATTTAGATGAAATCCTAGCTAGCCTGTCCAATCCATCCATCCCCTCACCCGCCGCCGCCACCTACTCACCTTTATCCCTCGGGATCCATCCCAGCCAACCAGCCTCCATCTTCCCCAATCCAAAATCCTCCCCGACCGTCTCCCTTGTCTTGCGCACTTGGCCAATCGGGTCGCCCGAGCCCTGAGCTCCTCACCGCGCCAATATCCTTGGAGCCCCGAGCCTCCCCGTGCTCCTCCATCTCGCCTCGTCGCCTGCGCCGCCAGAACCCCGGTCATGTTCGACCCCATCAGACCGGCCCCCGCCGGCGACCAACTCCCGTAGCTGCGCGAGGAGGGTGCTCCTCGGCCTCCTCCCGAATCTCGTCGGAGCAAGCCGGCCTCCTCCTCGGCTCCATCCCCACTACCTGCGCCTCCTTCCCACTCAGATCCGCGCCGTCCGCCATGGATGCTGCCATGGACCCCGTGCTCCTCCATCTTGCTCCTTGCAGCAACCTCGAGCAGAAGGATCCCGTGCCGCCGCCCGCTCCTCCCGTCGCCTCGACCTCCAGGTCCGGCCACCTCCGTTCAGCTGCTGCCGACGAGCAGATGAGTCGTCGCCCGTCTCCTGCTCCCTCTCCTCTTTCTCTTTGCCATCTCCCTACCTCATCTCTCTCTCTCTTTCTTTGTTCTCCAGGGAACCGAACGAAGCTTTGCCGTGGGACGTCCCTCCCTCGCCGGAGATCCTCGTGTTGCCCGGATGCGCCGTGCCCGTTGGTCCCTTCCCTTGCATCGCGCCCCTGCTTCCATCTCCGTCGCCGGCGGCTGCTTTGAGCAGCAGCAGCGGGTGTGTCGCTCGACCTGGTCCTGCCAGCATTGACCGAGCCTCGGCCCCTCCCCTGCTTTAGCTGGATCGGGCAGCTCCTTCGATGCCTCTCCAGCCAGATCCCCAAGCCCAGCAACAGGCCCAGCCTACGCCCCGCGACCTGCTGCCTCACCGACCGGGCGGAAGCCCATGGGTGAGCAGCCCCTCCAGCCCCTCTTTTTTGTTGGGCCAGTTAGTTTCGGCCCAACGCATGTTTTTTCCCCTGGACAATTTAGCTATTTATGCAGAGTTTATAGTTTTGCAGAAAAACCCATAGTGTTCATGCATCTAATAACTAATAAACCGTGCATCGGATTAAAATGTTGTAAACATGTAAAATGCTTAGTTTTTCATGTACTTTCATAATTTTCAACTTTCATCCATGTTTAAAACGTTTAACTTGCTGTTTGCATTAATTTGCTTAAATAACTTGCTAAAATAGTTTATTTCATAACTAAATAACCGTCGCTCGGAATTTAATAAATTATATATGTAAATTGTCTAGAAATATGCATAGGTTAACTTGGTGCACTTTGTTTTACTGTTTAATAACATTAAAATATGGTTTAGGGTAGAGAAGTACCAAATTCGAAATATGGACATGAGGATTTTCCGGAAATGTTGTTTGTTGTTTCCAGCCATTTAAACTTGCCTAAATAGTTAGTTTACGTATGTTTCACCTCTAGCCATGTTTAACAACATTTCATATTGTTGTGTACCTAAACGAGAGCGAACTAAATAACTCGAATATGGTGTTTCGTCAATATGCAACTCGTTGCATATTGAGCTCCACTTAACTTGTAGTATTGTTTGTTGCACTTTGCCATGCCATGCCTCATTAAACCGGACATGCATCATACTCGATTTTGCATCATGCCATGCTTATGTTATGGTTGTTTACCATGTTGTTTGCTTATTTTCGGTTGCGCTTCCCCTTGATAGTTCCGGTAACGTTGCATTTGTGAGGATTCGTTCGACTACGTTGGTTCATCTACTTCATGGACTCGTTCTTCTTCCTAGCAGGATTTCAGGCTAGATGACCATTACCCTCGATATTACTTCTATCTTTGCTTGCTAGTTGTTCGTTCTATCCCTATGTCGCGCAATGTACCACTTGTTTATCATGCCTCCCATATTGCCATGCCAAGCCTCTAACCCACCTTCCTAGCAAACTGTTGTTTGGCTAGGTTACCGCTTTTGCTCAGCCCCCTCTTATAGCGTTGTTAGTTGCAGGTGAAATTGAAGATTGCTCCATGTCGGAACATGTTTATGTTGGGATATCACAATATCTCGTATTTTAAATTAATGCATCTATATACTTGGTAAAGGGTGGAAGGCTCGGCCTTACGCCTGTTGTTTTATTCCACTCTTGCTGCCCTAGTTTCCGTCATACCGGTGTTATGTTTCTTTATTTTGCGTTACTTACGTGGTTGGGGTTATGGGACCCCCTTGAAAGTTCGCCTTGAATAAAACTCCTCCAGCAAGGTCCAACCTTGGTTTTAACATTTGCCTACCTACTACCTATACCTTTCCCTTGGGTTCTGCAGACTCAAGGGTCATCTTTATTTTAACCCCCCCCCTTGCTTGTGATGGGCTAAGTTGGCACACCCCTGCAGGGTATAAACTTTCGAGAGCCATGCCCGCGGTTATGTGGCAGATGGGAATTTGTTAATATCCGGTTGTAGACAACTTGACATTGACTTAATTAAAATGCATCAACCGCGTGTGTAGCCGTGATGGTCTCTTTTCAACGGAGTCCTGGAAGTGAACATGGTTTGGGTTATGTTTGAACGTAAGTAGTTTCAGGATCACTTCTTGATCACTTCTAGCTTCATGACCGTTGTGTTGCTTCTGTTCTTACTCTTATTTGCGTATGTTAGCCACCATATTTGCTTAGCGCTTGCTGCAACTCCACCTCATCACCTTATCCTACCCATAAGCTTAAATAGTCTTTATCTCGCTGGTTTTGAGATTGCTGAGTCCTCGTGACTCACAGATACTACCAAAATAGTTGCAGGTGCCGATGATACCAGTGTAGGTGATGCTACCTAACTCAAGTGGGAGTTCGACGAGGACTTTGGCCATTACTATGTTTCGTTTCCTGATGATCAGTAGTGGAGCCCGGTTGTGACGATCAGGGATCTAGCATTTCGGGTTATCTTCTTTTCATTTGGATTTGTCCATAGCCAGACTACGTGTGTACTCTGAACAATGTATGAATTATATGATCTTTGTGTGAAGTGACGATTGTAAGCCAACTCTATTTATCCCTTTCTTGTTCATTACATGGGATTGTGTGAAGATGACCCTTCTTGCGACAAAACCACAATGCGGTTATGCCTCTAAGTCGTGCCTCGACACATGGGAGATATAGCCGCATCATGGGCGTTACACCCCATCACGCATCTCAATGGTTTGAGGGTGTTGCAGCACCTCCGCGAGGTAAGGGTTGATGACCTTCTCGAAAAACTTGTGCTTGGGGGCGCTTGGAGACATCATGGTGATCTAGATCTGTCAGAAAAAGAGATCGAAACAAAAACAGAGGATTTTGTCGTGGTACGGTGGTCAAAACCTTCAGGAGGTTATATAATGATTTTTTACCGACCAAAATAAGTATCGTGCAAGAAAACGGAGTCCGGAGGGCACACGAGGTGGCCACGAGGCAGGGGGCGCGCCCTTCACCCTCGTGGATGCCTTGTGTCTCTTTCGGACTACTTTTAATTTTCCTAATTTTTTAAATATTCCAAAACGGAGAGAAATTGCTATTTGAACAGTTTTGGAGTCGGTTTACTTACTGTACCACGTACCTATTCCTTTTCGGTGTCTGAAACATACTAGAAAGTGTCCCTTATGTACTCCTCTGGGATTACCTGAGATATAATGTTAAATTCTTTGACCATTTACCACCTTCGGATTTGTGCCTTCGGCGTTGTTGATTTTGATGGGGCCGGAACAATAGACCTCCCCGATAATGTAAGGACCTTCCCATTTAGAGAGAAGTTTTCCTGCAAAAAATCTTAAACGAGAGTTGTATAGCGAAACATAATCACCTACATTAAACTCATGCTTTTGTATCCTTTTGTCATGCCATCTTTTAACTTTTTCTTTAAACAACTTGGCATTCTCATAGGCTTGGGTTCTCTATTCATCAAGCGAGTTGATGTCAAATAACCTCTTCTCACCAGGAAGTTTGAAATCATAATTGAGCTCTTTAATAGATAATATGTCGTATATTCTAATTCAAGAGGTAAGTGACATGCTTTTCCATAAACCATTTTATACAGAGACATGCCCATAGGATTTTTATATGCAGTTCTATAAGCCCATAATGCATCATCAAGTTTCTTGGACCAATTCTTTCTAGATCTATTAACAGTCGTTTGCAAAATCAATTTAATCTCTCTATTACTCAATTCTACTTGATCACTAGTCTGAGGATGGTATGGAGATGCAATTCTATGATTAACATCATACTTAGCAAGCATTTTACGAAAAGCGCCATGAATAAAATGTGAACCACCATCAGTCATCAAATATCTAGGGACTCCAAACCTCGGGAAAATAACTTCTTTAAGCATCTTAATTGAAGTGTTATGATCAACACTACTAGTTGGAATAGCTTCTACCCACTTAGTAACGTAATCAACAGGAACTAAAATAGTGTGTACCCATTGGAGGAAGGAAAAGGTTGTTGTGGAACGTAGTAATTTCAAAAAAATTCCTACGCACACGCAGGATCATGGTGATGGCATAGCAATGAGAGGGGAGAGTGTTGTCCATGTACCCTCGTAGACCGAAAGCGGAAGCGTTATGACAACGCGGTTGATGTAGTCGTACGTCTTCACGATCCAAGCACCGAACGTACGGCACCTCCGAGTTCAGCACACGTTCAGCTCGATGATGATCCCCGGGCTCCGATCCAGCAAAGCTTCAGGGATGAGTTCCGTCAGCACGACGGCGTGGTGACGATGATGATGTTCTACCGGCGCAAGGCTTCGCCTAAACTCCGCGACGATATGACCGAGGTGGAATATGGTGGAGGGGGGCACCGCACACGGCTAAGGAACGATCCGTAGATCAACTTGTGTGTCCTAGGGTGTCCCCCCGCCCCCGTATATAAAGGATCAAGGGGGGAGGCCGGCCGGCCCTAGAGGGCGCGCCAGGAGGAGGAGTCCTCCTCCTAGTAGGAGTAGGACTCCCCCTTTCCTACTCCTACTAGGAGGGGGGAAAGGAAGGGGGAGAGGGAGAGGGAAAGAGGGGGGGCCGCCCCCCCCCCTCCTAGTCCAATTCGGACTAAGGATGGCAATGGGTAGGGTATGGGCAGGATAGAGCAATACCATACCCATACCCGTCTAGTCAGTGGGTACAAAATTCTACCCATACCCGTACCCACGGGTATAAAACTTTACCCATACCTATACCCGACGGGTACCCAACGAATAGAACAAATAGTACACAAGTTGTTCATAATTTTACACTCATTCATAGGAAATTTGACAAAAAACAAATATCTTAGCTCAATAACAAGTAGATGGGTACAAGACTACTATCAAAATTTAGAAATCACGACATAGTCATAAGTCAATAGGAGTAGACGAGTCACATGACAAATTAATGATTAATTGACAACAACTTGACATTATTTTTACAAGCGGGCAGGGTATGGGTAAACCCGCGGGTACAAGGCTATACCTGTACCCTACCCATGACTTAACGGGTAGGGTATGGGTACTACCCATGGGTATAAAAGTGTGCCCATACCCTACCCATGCGGGTATGGTACCCGCGGGTACCCGTACCCATGGGTAAAATTGCCATCCTTAATTCGGACCAGAGGGGGAGGGGGCGCGCGGCCCATGCTGGCTGCCCCTCTCTGTCTCCACTAAGGCCCATAGGGCCCATTACTTCTCCCGGGGGGGTTCCGGTAACCCTCCGGCACTCCGGTTTTCTCCGAAAACGTCCGGAACACTTCCGGTGTCCGAATATAGTCGTCCAATATATCAATCTTTATGTCTCGACCATTTCGAGACTCCTCGTCATGTCCGTGATCATATCCCGGACTCAGAACAAACTTCGGTACATCAAAACTTATAAACTCATAATAAAACTGTCATCGTAACGTTAAGCGTGCGGACCCTACGGGTTCGAGAACTATGTAGACATGACCTAGAACTATTCTCGGTCAATAACCAATAGCGGAACCTGGATGCCCATATTGGTTCCTACATATTCTATGAAGCTTTTTATCGGTCAAACCGCATAACAACATACGTTGTTCCCTTTGTCATCGGTATGTTACTTGCCCGAGATTCGATCGTCGGTATCCAATACCTAGTTCAATCTCGTTACCGGAAAGTCTCTTTACTTGTTACGTAATGCATCATTCCGTAACTAACTCATTAGTTACATTGCTTGCAAGGCTTATAGTGATGTGCATTACTGAGAGGGCCCAGAGATACCTCTCCGATAATCGGAGTGACAAAACCTAATCTCGAAATACACCAACCCAACATCTACCTTTGGAGACACCTGTAGTACTCCTATATAATCACCCAGTTACGTTGTGACATTTGGTAGTACCCAAAGTGTTCCTCCGGTAAACGGGAGTTGCATAATCTCATAGTTTCAGCAACATGTATAAGTCATGAAGAAAGCAATAGCAATATACTAAACGATCAAGTGCTAGGCTAACGGAATGGGTCATGTCAATCACATCATTCTCCTAATGATGTGATCCTATTAATCAAATGACAACACATGTCTATGGTTAGGAAACATAACCATCTTTCATTAATGAGCTAGTCAAGTAGAGGCATACTAGTCACTATATGTTTGTCTATGTATTCACACATGTATCATGTTTCCGATTAATACAATTCTAGCATGAATAATAAACATTTATCATGATATGAGGAAATAAATAATAACTTTCTTATTGCCTCTAGGGCATATTTCCTTCAAAGGTCCCATATAATCAAAGCCCCAAACATCAAATGATTCAATGACAAGTGAATAGTTCATAGGCATTTCTCGATGTTTACTAATATTACCAATTCTTTGACATTCATCGCAAGACAGGACAAACTTACGGGCATATTTGAAAATAGTAGGCCAATAAAAACCAGATTGCAATACCTTATGTGCAGTTCTATCTCCAGTGTTGTGTCCTCCATAAGCCTCGGAGTGACACTTGCGTAGGATCTGTTCTTGCTCATGCTCAGGTACACAAGTCTAACAAGACCATCTACTCCTTCTTTATAAAGGTGTTGGTCATCCCAAAAGTAATGTCTTAAATCATAGAAAAACTTTTTCTTTTGCTGGTATGTGAAACTAGGTGGTATAAATTTAGCAACAATGTAATTAGCATAATCAACATACCATGGATCAGTACGAGAAGCATTTATGATAGCTAATTGTTCATCAGGAAAGATATCATCAAGAGGTAGTCGGTCATCAAGAACATTTTCTAACCTAGAAAAATTGTCTGCAACGGGGTTCTCAGCTCCCTTTCTATCAATAATATGCAAGTGAAATTCTTGTAACAAGAGAACCCATCTAATAAGTCTAGGTTTAGCATCTTTCTTTTCCATAAGGTATTTAATAGCAGCATGATCAGTGTGAATAGTTACTTTGGAATCAACAATATAAGGTTTGAACTTATCACAAGCAAATACAACTGCTAAAATTCTTTTTTAGTAGTAGCATAATTTCTCTGGGCACTGTCTAGAGTTTTACTAGCATATTGGATAACATTTAATTTCTTATCAACTCTTTTTCCTAGTACGGCACCAACAGCATAGTCACTAGCATCACACATGATTTAAAAGGGTAAATTCCAATCAGGTGGTTGAACAATAGGTGCAGAAATCAAGGCTTTCTTAAGTATTTCAAATGCTTCTACACAATCATCATCAAAAACAAAAGGAACATCTTTCTGCAAGAGATTAGTCAGAGGCCTAGAAATTTTAGAGAAGTCTTTAATAAACCTCCTATAGAAACCAGCATGACCAAGGAAACTTCTTATACCTTTGATGTCCTTAGGACACGACATCTTTTCAATAGCATCTACTTTAGCTTTATCAACTTCAATACCTCTTTCAAAGATTTTATGCCCCAAGACAATACCTTCATTAAACATAAAGTGGCACTTCTCCCAATTCTTTCTTCACATCTCTGCAAAACTCGATCAAGGTTGCTTAAGCAATCATCAAAAGAAGTTCCGTAAACAGAGAAATCATCCATGAAAACCTCAACAATCTTTTCACAAAAGTCATAGAATATAGCAGTCATACATATTTGAAAGGTATCAGGTGCATTACATAAACCAAAAGGCATACGTCTATAAGCAAAGGTACCGAAAGGTCAAGTAAAAGTGGTCTTTTCCTGATCCTCTGGTGACACAGGTATTTGAGAGAAACCGAAATAACCATCTAGAAAGCAAAAATGTGTATGTTTGGATAGTCTTTCTAGCATTTGATCAATAAAAGGTAGAGGGTAATGATCTTTTCTAGTAGCTTTATTTAATTTGTGGAAATCAATTACCATCCTATAACCTGTAGCAATTCTTTGTGGGATCAATTCATCCTTATCATTAGGAACAACAGTAATACCTACCTTCTTAGGGACACAATGGACAGGACATACGCACTGACTATCAGCAACATTATAAATTATACCTGCCTCCAGAAGCTTTAGTATTTCATTTCTTACCACTTCTTTCATCTTAGGATTTAACCGTCGTTCATGATCAATAGCTGGTTTAGCATCCTTCTCCAGTTTAATTTTGTGCTGACATAGAGTGGGACTAATGCCCTTAAGATCATCAAGAGTATATCCAATAGTAGCACGGTGCTTCTTCAGAGTTTTCAATAATTTCTATTCTTCATGCTCTAAAAGGTTAGCACTAGTAATAACAGGATATATCTTCTTTTCATCAAGATAAGCATATTTCAAAGTATTAGGTAATTGTTTAAGCTCAAACACGGGATCTTCCTTGGGTGGAGAAGGATCCCCTAAGATTTCAACAGGCAAGTTATGTTTCAAAATAGGTCCTTGTTTAAAGAATACTTCATCTATTTCCCTTCTTTCATTCATAAATATGTCATTTTCATGGTCTAGCAAATATTGTTCTAGAGGATCATTAGGAGGCACGGCAATAGAAGCAAGACCAATAATTTCAGCTTTACTATGCAATTCTTTATCATGGGGTTGTCTATGAAATTTAGAGAAATATCATGAGACATATCCCCTAAACCAACAGTAACAATATCCTTTTCACAGTCTATCTTAGCATTAACAGTATTCGAGAAGGGTCTACCAAATATAATGGGACAAAAGTCATCTTGTGGGGAACCAAGAACAAGAAAATCAGTAGGGTGTTTAATTTTCCCACACAAAACTTCAAAATCTCTAACCATCCCAATTGGTGAAATAGTGTCTCTATTTGCAAGCTTAATAGTAACATCGATATCTTCTATTTCAGCAGGTGCAATATCATGCATAATTTCGTTGAATAAGGAATGAGGTATTGCACTCACACTAGCACCCATATCACATAAGCCATGATAACAATGATCTCCTATTTTAACAAAAATAGCAGGCATGCCAACAACAGGTCTATGTTTATTTTTAGTATCGGGTCTAGCAATTCTAGCAGCTTCATCACAGAAATAAATAACATGCCCATCAATATTATCGACCAAGAGATATTTAACCATAGCAATACTAGGTTCAACTTTAATTTGCTCAGGGGGTGTAGGTGTTCTAGCATTAATCTTATGAACCACAGTTGTCAGGACCGGGTTTTCGGGATATTAATTCCTAGAAAATGGCCCTTATGCTCACCAGCCCCAGGATTACTGTTAGCTGGCGAGACACAAACTTGATACAATAACTCCAAGCAAAATACAAGGTATGTAGTACAAGGCCATTTTGGCCTATGAGTACAACACAAGGTTTCTAGTCGTTGTTGGCGGAAGCGGTTTGTAGTCATCAGCGTCTGTGGAACTCCATTTCCCACGGGAACAGCTGACCAGGTTAACTCCTATCTTCGCGAGACTGCTATCACCATTGATTAGGTTCCGGGGTTGTCATCTCGTCGCTCCTCTCCGCGCAAGAAATCTGGCCAAGACAATAGCCAGGGACAAGCCAGTGAGTACTTTGAATGTACTCGCAAACATTATGAACACAGGTATAATATAACAAACGATAATCATGCTCTGAAATATTCTATGATCACAACGTCAGTCACAGAAATAAAATCCATGGTGCACGCAAACCAGTTATTCACGCAACACATGAATAATGCAATTAGAGAGTAGAAATAGAATGCCTCAGTCGGGCGTCTGAGCGACACCACAGAAAAGGCTCATAAGTGAAATAAATAACGAACGTGCCGCAGTCGGGTGTCTGTGCGACGCCACATAAAGGGCTTATAAAGTAAATGCATAACAAGCATGCCACAGTCAGGCGTCTCCGCGACACCACATAAAGGGCTTATATGGTAAATAAATAACAAACATGCCACAGTCGGGCGTCTGCGCGACACCACATAAAGGGCTTATATGGTAAATAAATAACAAACATGCCACAGTCGGGCGTCTATGCGACACCACATAAAGGGCTTATAGTGTAAATAAATAACAAACATGCCACAGTCGGGCGTCTATGCGACACCACATAAAGGGCTTATAGTGTAAATAAATAACAAACATGCCACAGTCGGGCGTCTATGCGACACCACATAAAGGGCTTATAACAGAATAATCACAATGAATATCCCGGAGGTAGAACCGTCCCAAAGATACTCAATAAATCAAATAATGAACATCGTTAGTCCATAATAATAATAATCACAATCATCATATGTCACTGGTCAAAATCAAAGTTCTGACTTAGTTGTTTTTCCTCCGAAGACCGACACTAAGACCGACACTTGACCCAAACCAGACTGTAGTCCTTAACCATGGACACGGCTACTCGAATAGGTTTAATCTCTGCAGAGGGTGTACTCTTTACCCATGAGTAACGGATTCTGTTAGCCCATCCGGACTAATTCCGCTTACGGTCTTTCAGTTGAAAACACACCCAACCGCACACACCAGCTTGACTCATCGGTGTCTGGAATCACCCACGACACTCGTTAAGCAACACTCTAAGTGGGGAGGCTACAACCTCGATTAGCATGGGATCACAAAATTTATACCGCGCGCAAACTGGGGAAGCTACCCCCTCGGCTACAACCGAAACACCCATGCCCCCTGACCGGATGACTGGCTTTAATCCATGGCCATGGTACCCTCATCCCGGACCCTCTGTATGGTGTGTGCTAGAAAGGGGTTGACAAATTACTGAACCGTACCCTACCTGGGGCAGGGACAAGTGGTAGCACAAAACAAGTGTGGGGGTTACTGGAACAAGACTCGGTCTACGGTCGACTCGGGAGGTTTATGTGTTACCTACATAATTAGCATAACAAATATGTTTTCAACCAACAGACATAACCACCACTCATCATGTCTCACTATGCCGTACCGGACACAATCGTCTCAACGACCGGAGACAAGCTCGTGTCTACCCAAGACAGAGGATTTCCCGGGTTCCTTCCGGTATGCATGAGAGGCATGTTATGGTGACTACCATCTGAACATATCAAACTCCAACAGCAAGAATCATCAATATGCACTCGTGAGTTTGAACTTATCATCACAGAAAAATGACGAAAAACTCCGAGATGAGAGGTGTTGTAACCGTATCAAACAACACATGACAATATTATGCCAGGGTTCAGAATGCTTGGCTTCAAGTAGTGGGGAGGCTAGGTGCATTCCAAAATTTTGAAAGTTTTCTTCTCTCTCCAAATATCCTATTAAAAATATTTTTGAATCAATGTATAGTTTTCAAAACAGTACCAAAAAGTTGTCTGAAAATGTTTGAAATAAATCTTAAAATAAACTAGACAATATTTGAGAGGGGGGGGGAGAATCAATTCATTTGGAGTTATATTTAAAAAGTTATAGGCAGTCAAAGTTTTGGTCAAAAATCTGTTTTTAAAAATAAAACAGAAAAAGAAAAACGTTTTGATTACTGACCATGTCGAAGGCGTACTTTGGTTTACGCCTCCACTTATCCAGCATGGACGGCGCGTGTGCCACTGACAGTGGGTCCAGCGGGCCCACTGGTCAGGTTTGACTGGTCTTCTCTCCCTCCTCTTTCTCTGCCCGAGCGGAGGCGGGACTCCGGCGATGCTCGCCGGCGAACGGCGGCACCGTTCGAGACATCGAGGGTGGAGATGGATCCGCGGGTCTAGGGCGGTCCTCCCGGTGGTCGTCAGTCAGGTGGGGACGGAGGGAGTCGCCGGCGGCGAGCTCCTCGGCGGCGATAGCTTCGGGTCGATTTGGGGGTTTGAGCTATGGTGGCCTTCGATCGTGTTTGAGCAGCTGGGTGGCTCCGCAAGACGAAGGGGAGTTGGGTGGTGGCGTTGGCTGGATGGGGGAGGGCCTGGTAGCGACGAAACAGACGGGAGGGCGGCGGTGGCCGAGCTGGCCGGAGACGGGGAAGACGGCCTCTCCTGGTCGATTGCGAGCTAAGGGAGCACTAGGGGAGTGGCTTGAGGCTGCCTGAGGTCTAGGAGGAGCTCGGGATCACCATTTATAGAGTAGCTGGGTCGGTTCCGCCATTGTCGAGGATAGTATTGTCGGCCGACCGTTTCTGCTGTGGCAGGGCATCGTGGCGTCGACGAGCGCTTGCAGACGAGCGAGAGGATAAGCTTGAACTGCTCCAGGGGCAGCTGGCGCGCGGCTGCGGCTCGAGCGGTGCCGACCGTGGCAGGAGCTCACTGCGGACGCCAGCATGCCACCAAGGGGCTCTGACGGTGGCGCTATAGGGCACCAGAGGCAGCTTGGCGCGTCCTGGCGAGTGGTCGAGGGTGGGGCACGGCTCTGCAGGGCGAGCAAAAGTCAGGGGCGCGACGCGGCGGCTCGGTGTACGCACGTGCAAAACGTGCACTCTGGGCGCGCCTAGAGCACGTACGTGACATGTTCGACAGAATGCCAAGGTGGTCTAGAGCACTCGGGTTAGGCTGGCAATTAACAGGACTAGGCTAGGATTTGCAAGAAAGCTAATGGACATGGGGGTTAGGCTAGGAGACCAAGCTTGCAATGCTAACTAAAAACCATGTCAAAACTGGCCATGCACACAAGGTGTTTGGCAAAATGCCAAGGGCACCTAGGCATTTCTTGGAGTGGTCATAATCTCCAGATTGGGGTCTCTTTAGGTGTAGGTGATGGTGGCCAGGTTAGTTTGTCAAGGGAAGAAACTTGTTAGTGCAAATATTTGAGAAAATCAGTTTTGGGCAGAAACTAAAGGCTGTCATTACATGGACCAAAATTATTCCAATGGGTTCATGCTCCTGGACTTAAGGGTTTTGTAGGAAGGACTACAAGTAGGAAAAATGGCCATGGGTAAAAGAGCAAGTAAAAACATGGTTGCAGTACAAATCCTCAAGTTGGACCAGAATGAAAATGAGGTTGATTTACTCAAAATTTTCAAAGGACATAACTGGGTTTTTGCATAAAGGTGTATAATATACTCCTACTGATCTCCCCTAATTTTGGTGGAAGTTTTAAGGCAATATTTAAATAGGTTGTAGTGCAAAATTGCCCATTGGACCAGATTTAACAACTTGGTGTAGAGCCCAAAATCTCCAATGAACAGCAGATGTTTTTGCATAAAAGTGTTTTAGGGACATCATATGTCATCCCCAAATTTTGGTGAAAATTTTAGTTGCATTTATCAAATGGTTGCAGTGCAAAAGAGGCTCTGAAAATCACTTTGAAAGAATAAGGCTCAAGAAAAACAATTATGCAGATAAAACCACTGATTAAGAATTATTTTATTGAGAGGGTATAGAAGTCCAATAATATTTTTGGAAAGTTTCCACTTGGGGGAAAAACTCCTCAATATTAAAGAAAAATGGTTCTGAAATCAATAGAAAATCCAGAGAGCAAAAAAATTTAAACTCCTAGCAAAATTTTAATAATTAAAACATGCTTAAATTTTTGGGGTGTTACAACAGTTGAAGCTTTAGCATGATCCTTTATTCTAACAGGGAAAGGTGGTTTCTCAATATAAGAAGTAGGAACAATAGGATCAACATTATAAGTAATAGTCTTTTCTTCAACTTTAATAGGTTCTACTACTTTCACTTCAATGGGAGGATGATATTTAAACCACTTCTCCTTAGGGAGATCAACATGAGTAGCGAATGATTCACAGAAAGAAGCTACTATCTCAGAGTCAAGTCCATATTTAGTGCTAAATTCATGAAAAGCATCGGTATCCATAAAAGATTTAACGCAATCAAACTTAGGGGTTATACCTGACTCCTTACCTTTGTCGAGTTCCCAATCTTCAGAGTTGTGTTTAATTCTTTCCAATAAATCCCATCTGAATTCAATAGTCTTCATCATAAAAGAACCAGTACAAGAAGTATTGAGCATCGAGCAATCATTAAGAGAAAGCCGAGCATAAAAAATTTGAATAATAATTTCTCTTGAGAGCTCATGATTGGGGCATGAATATAACATTGACTTAAGCTACCCCCAAGCTTGAGCGATACTTTCTACTTCATGAGGACAAAAATTATATATAATATTACGATCACGATGAACCAGATATATAGGATAAAACTTCTGATGAAATTCCAATTTCAGTCGGTTGAAGTTCCACGATCCAATATCATCACATAGCCTAAACCATGTCAATGCCTTTCCCTTCAAAGATAAAGGGAATACATTCTTCTTGATAACATCCTCGGGCATACCTGCAAGCTTAAATAATCCATAAACTTCATCCACATAGATTAGGTGCATATCGGGATGTAATGTTCCATCTCCTGTATAGGGATTAGCTAGAAGTTTCTCTATCATGCCCGAACGAATTTCAAAGTAAATATTTTCAGTAGGTTAGGTAGGTTGAGGAGAAACTCTTTGCTTTTCTGGTCGGGGTGAAGATACCCCGAACAAGCCCCTCAAAGGATTATTTTCCATAGTAACAAGTGACAGTAAATTTCAGCACACTATATAAATTTTTCCTTACCAAATTCCACCTACCAAAGGCGCTTCACTCCTCGGCAATGGCGCCAGAAAAGATTCTTGATGACCCACAAGTATAGGGGATCTATTGTAGTCCTTTTGATAAGTAAGAGTGCCGAACCCAACAAGGAGCAGAAGGAAATGACAAGCGGTTTTCAGTAAGGTATTCTCTACAAGCACTGAAATTATCGGTAATAGATAGTTTTGTAAGATAATTCGTAACGGGTAACAAGTAACGAAAGTAACTAAGGTGCAGAATGGTGGCCCAATCCTTTTTGTAGTAAAGGACAAGCCTGGACAAACTCTTATATAAAGCAAAGCGCTCCCGAGGACACATGGGAATTACTATCAAGCTAGTTTTCATCATGCTCATATGATTCACGTTCGTTACTTTGCTAATTTGATATGTGGGTGGACCGGTGCTTGGGTACTGCCCTTCCTTGGACAAGCATCCCACTTATGATTAACCCCTCTCGCAAGCATTCACAACTACGAAAGAAGAATTAAGGTAAACCTAACCATAGCATGAAACATATGGATCCAAATCAGCCCCTTACGAAGCAACGCATAAACTAGGGTTTAAGCTTCTGTCACTCTAGCAACCCATCATCTACTTATTACTTCCCAATGCCTTCCCCTAGGCCCAAATCATGGTGAAGTGTCATGTAGTCCACATTCACATAACACCACTAGAGGAGAGACAACATACATCTCATCAAAATATCGAACGAATACCAAATTCACATGATTACTTATAACAAGACTTCTCATGTCCTCAGGAACAAACGTAACTACTCACAAATCATATTCATGTTCATAATCAGAGGGGTATTGAATAGCATTAAGGATCTGAACATATGATCTTCCACCGAATAAACCAACTAGAATCAACTACAAGGAGTAATCAACACTACTAGCAACCCACATGTACCAATCTGAGGTTTTGAGAGAAAGATCGGATACAAGAGATGAACTAGGGTTTGAGAGGAGGTGGTGCTGGTGAAGATGTTAATGGAGATTGACCCCCTCTCCATGAGAGGATCTATGGTGATGGCGATGGCGACGATTTCCCCCTCCCAGAGGGATGTTTCCCCGGCAGAACAGCTCCACCAGAGCCCTAGATTGGTTATGCCCAGGTTTCGCCTCGAGACGCCGTCGCTTCGTCCCAAAAATCACTAATTTTTTTCTAGGGCAAAAGACACCATATAGAAGAAGATGTGCATCGGGGGCCTGCCAGGTGGCCCATGAGGCAGGGGGCGCGCCCAGGGAGGTAGGGCGCACCCTCCACCCTTGTGGATGCTGGGTGGCCCCCCTCTGGTGCTTTCTTCGCCCAATATTTTTAATATATTCCAAAACTGACCATTGCGGAGTTTCAGGACTTTTGGAGTTGTGCAGAATAGGTCTCTAATATTTGCTCCTTTTCCTGCCCAGAATTCCAGCTGCCGGCATTCTCCCTCTTCGTGTAAACCTTATAAAATAAGAGAGAAAAGGCATAAGTATTGTGACATAATGTGTAGTAACAACCCATAATGCAATAAATATCGATATAAAAGCATGATGCAAAATGGACTTATCAAGCACCGGTCGTTTACCCTTGTCTACATGAAGATGAAAGCCTCCAAAGTGCTATAGTTTCTGTGGCGTGCGGTAGTACTGCTCAAGGGAGCAGTAGTACCACAGCTACCCACGGTAGTACCGCAGCTGCCCACGGTAGTACCACATCGCGCATAGTACCGCTCCTCCCGAGCGGCAGTACCGTCGCATCCAGCCCAGAACACTGGCATGCATGGAAGTAGGAGCGGAAGTAAAATTTTACTTCCGCGCCCTATGCGGTAGTACCGCTCCCTTGGAGCGGTAGTACCGTGCTGGATTTTCGCACAGACCAGATCTCAGCGAAAGTGGCCACATATGTAATTTTATTAGTCCACGCCTTCCCAGCCCAGTTTAACCCTGCCTTGCGGTAGTACCGCAAGGGCGTGTGGTAGTACTGCTCCAGCAGTTCTACCGCTCGTTGCTATACGCAATAGGGCATCATCTGGTCTCTGTCGCGCGAGTGGTAGTACCGCACCGCCTAGCGGTAGTACCGCAAGCCTGTGCGGTAGTACCGCAAGTCGCGAGCTGAATAAGTGGGTAATGGTTGGATCTTTCTCGCCACTATATAAAGGGGTCTTCTTCCCCAAGTTGACCACCTCTTCCCTCCCTAAGCTCCATTGTTGCTTAAAGCTCCATTTTCACCCGATCTCTCTCCCTAGCCAATCAAACTTGTTGATTTTCTAGGGATTGGTTGAGAAGGCCGCGATCTACACTTCCACCAAGAGAAATTTGATTCCCCCCACTAATCCCTTGCGGATCTTGTTACTCTTGGGTGTTTGAGCACCCTAGATGGTTGAGGTCACCTCGGAGCCATATTCCATTGTGGTGTCGTTGGGAGCCTCCAATTAAGTTGTGGAGATAGCCCCAACCTTATTTATAAAGGTTCGGTCGCCGCCTTCAAGGGCACCAATAGTGGAATCACAGCAGCTCGCATTGTGTGAGGGTGTGAGGAGAATACGGTGTCCGGCTTCTTGGGGAGCATTGTGCCTCCACACCGCTCCAACGGAGACGTACTTCCTCTCAAAAGGAAGGAACTTCGGTAACACATCCTTGTCTCCACCGACTCCACTCTTGGTTATCTCTCATCTTTACATGTGCAAGCTTATATTGTGTTGTATCCTTTGCTTGCTTGTGTGCTTGTTGTTGTTGCATCATATAGGTTGTTCACCTTGTTGCACAACTACACAACCTACTTTGATGCTAAGTTTAATTTGGTCAAGAAAAGTTAAAAAATGTTAGTTGCCTATTCACCCCCCCCCCCTCTAGTCAAACATACCGATCCTTTCAATTATCCATCATTCATCCATTGCCTATGAGCTCGATTCATGTTGATCTTTGCTTAGTTACTTCTCCGTTGCCACTGTTATGATTGCTACAAAACTGCTACTATTACTTTTGCCACTTTTACCGTTACTTCCATACTACTTGCTACTAAAAACTTTGCTGCAGATATTAAGTCTTTCAGGTGTGGTTGAATTGACAACTCAGTGGCTAATACTTGAGAATATTCTTTGGCTCCCCTTGTGTCGAATCAATAAATTTGGGTTGAATACTCTACCCTCGAAAACTGTTGCGATCCCCTATACTTGTGGGTCATCAGTGCTTTCGGTGTGCTTCAGTCTCGGTGGGGTATTGTTCATTACCCTGCATTGACATGGAGCATGAAGAAGCTTTGGGAGGTGATGACTACTTGTGTGATCATGCACAACATGATCATGGAGGATGAGCGTGATGATAGCATCTACAACCAAGGGTTTGATTTCCAAGGTGAAAATGTTGAGCCTGAGCATGCACCTCCTGCAACCTTTGAACAGTTTGTTGAGTTTCATTGGGAATTGTGTGATTGGCATAATCATGTCCAGCTCCAGGAGACTTGGTTGAGCATGTGTGGACTCACATTGGCAACCAGTAGATCTATCAGTTTAATTTCTTGTCATGCAAAAAAAATTCGATTGGATTGTAAGACTATTTGATATTGTTTTCTTGTCATGCAAACAAATTTCGATTGGGTTGTAAGACTATTTTGGATGTATAACAATTTGCTATGTTTGATTTGACCCATTTCGTATGCATCATTTTCATTTTAGTGTGCTAGTGAACGGATGAGATGCGGCCGAAATGCGGTCGCGCGTTGGGCGCACAACCAGCGCATCCACAAATCCGGGCGGACACGGCCCCATTGTCACCCCCCAAACGGACGAAAGTGGACGAAACGGACATCCGTTTGGGGTCGCGCGTTGGAGTTGGCCTAAGACTTAGAGCATCTCCAGCCGTTCGCCCCCAACCCAGGGGCATGAAATAGCGCCGCCTCGTGGCCAACCAACGATAAAATCGGTTTGTGTGTGTGGGGGGGGGGGGTCGAGTTCTTAGCCGGCCCCCCAAGTTTGACCCCAGTCGCCGATTTCGGCCTAGTTTCGACGCTGGCCCAAATGCGGCCCACATTCAGCGTGTGTCGGCACAAATTCAAAATAAAAACATTTTTTTCCTCATAGTTCATCCCAAAAATCAATACAAATCAAATAGTTCAACGGATCAAACTCATAATTCAAACAAAAATAAAAACTCATATTTCATCACACTTCGAGTTAGGTGTTGCCCTTGAGCCTCCATAGGTGCTCCACCAGATCGTGCTGCAGTTCTTGATGCACATGTGAGTCTCAGATCTCCTGACGCATATTTAGGAAGGCAACCCAGGTTGACGATAGCTAGTGATCAACTTGGGCAAGAAGACCCTGCCTGTAATATGGTCCAGTGTCAAACACTGGCTCTTCCTACTCGCTCTCAATGATCATGTTGTGCAAGATGACACAACAAGTCATGACTTCCCACATTTGATCTTTCGACCAGGTTAGAGCGCGGTACCGGACAACAGCAAACCGAGATTGGAGAACACCAAATGCCCGCTCGACATCCTTCGTGCAAGCCTCCTGACACTTGGCAAAGTAGGAGTTCTTGCCTCTTGGCACAAGGTTTGAAATAGTCTTCACAAATGTGGACCATCTTGGATAGATGCCATCTGCTAGGTAATATCCCTTGTTGTAACGGCACCCATTGACCTCGAAGTTCACTGGAGGAGCATGACCTTCAACAAGCTTGGCAAAGAACTTGAGCACTACAGTACATTGATGTCATTGTGAGTTCCTGGCATACCAAAGAAGTGCCAAATCCAGAGGTCCTGTGTGGCCACTGCCTCAAGTACCACACTGCAAGCTTCTTTCGCGCCTTTGTACATCCCCTGCCAAGAAAATGGACAGTTTTTCCATGCCCAATGCATGCAGTCGATGTTTCCAAGCATCCTAGGAAATCCTCTAGCTGCATTCTGTGCTAGGAACCGAGCAGTGTCTTCAGCATTGGGTGATCACAAGTATTGTGGTCCAATCACTGCCACAACTACCATGCGGAACTTGTACACACACTTAATGGTGGTGGACTCGGCCATGCGTCCATAGTCTTCCAGTATATCACCAGGAGCTCCGTATGCAAACATCCTCATAGTTGTCGTGCACTTCTAGAGTGAGGTGAATCCAAGTGTGCCAGTGCAATCCTTCTTGCACTTGAAGTAGCTGTCAAACTCCCAGATGGAATTCACAATTCTGAGGAAGAGCTTTTGGCTCATCCGATAACGGCACCAAAATACTTTCTCGCCGTGCAGTGGAGCGGCGGCGAAGTAGTCGGTGTAGAGCAAACAATAGCCCTCCAAACGATGCCTTTGCTTGCTCTTCTGGTGGCCAGGCACCGAGCCACCTCGGCGCGTCTTTGCATTGCTCGCGAACAGCCGACCAGAGCGGCAAGGACCATGAGGTGCTCTTCGTCCTGGGCGTCGGCCTCGGCTTCCTCCTCCAGCAGCACCGTGAACGCTTCCTCGTCGTCTGAGTCCATTGCTGAACAGACAAACCGTTGAACACATGGCAGGCGTGATAGGAGCACAGCCGCTGGTACCCTCGCATGTGTAGCCAGAGCGCTGGAAAGCTCACCTAGGGGCGGGATGGGATATGCCGCAACAAACACTCTCTTTCTGGCGGGGAAATGGCCTTCCTAGCAGCGGTGGGCAGGTGGGCGTCGTTGGGATCGGCAAGGCGGAGGAAAGGGGTAGCGCGCGCGGGGGTGAATCTAGACGTGGGAAAAGTCCTTTTTCGCCTGACAGTGGTGGCCTATGTGCCGTTTTTCCTTTCGTCGGAGCCCCCAAGTGCCCCCAGTGCACTAGGTTCGGCCTGGGATTGCCAGACCAAAAAATGGGCCGAACCGGCGAAAATCGGCGTCCTAGCTAGGAGATGACTGGTGTTTTTTTCTGCCCCGACGCAAAAAATGCGTCCTGAGAGGGCTGTTGGGGGCGAGAGTGGAGATGCTCTTAACCAAACGAGCGGTATCCTTAGGGAAAGTGGCTATCCCTATCCCTCAAGTGGATAGACACACAACCAAACGCCACCTTACTGTGAAACGTCGGCAGAAATCACATATTTGACCTGAGGACGAAATCAAATCACGATCTGACCTGGTCTTGAAAAAAAATCACATAACAGACTGTTTTGTGTGGCGCCGACAGCCGAGCGCTGCACTGCACTATGCAGCGCCTTTGCCTCAAGCGTCGCACGCCCGGCTAGCGTGGCAGCCCGGGGCCAGGGTGGCCCCACAGCCATCCATGCAGCGCCTAAGCTCTAGGCGCCACACAATGTAATGTGCAGCGCCTAGCTCTTAGGCGCTGCACATTGACTTAAGCCGCATCGGGCCAGCCCTCCCAGGAAGTTCTTCCCCCTCTCCAGGAAGTTACTCTCTGGACAGAGAGCAACTGCAGCGGCACCCCATCGGATCCCCCCCACATCCCTCTCAGATCTGAAGATTTGATCCGTGGATTCGATCTCCAATCCCTCCTACTAGGTAAACTCCTACATTCCCTTTCTTTTCCTCCATAATTTTTTTGCCATTTAAGAGATTTGTCCAAGATTTGGTGGAACCCTTGATTTGCTTGATTTAGGATGTGTAGTAATAGTGGTACTACCGTAGTGTTGTTCATTAGTTCACAATATATGATTCTTGTTAGTGAAACCATAGATTGTTTATTTTTTTAGGTATATTTGAGATGCCTATTTTTGTAGATAACTATGAGATGTTGAGTTTTGTAGACATATATGAGATGTTTAGTTTTTTTTAGATATATATTAGATGTTGAGTTTATTTGAAATATGACATGTTGAGTTTTTTAGATATATGAGAATTTACAATCATTTATCCATGTCCCTAGGTCTGGTACACCATCAGACCCCTTATCTCACCATCAGGGGTACAATGTGAGTTCCTCACATGCTTATCTGGATGATGAGGGTGCGGTCACCCAAGAGGTATGACTAATCCTTTAGATGTGATTCTCACTTGATTACGACACCAGTCTTTACCATATTGTTTGATTGTGTGATAGGGCCATGAGCGATGATGACATGACTTTGGCGGACACTCAAGTTCGGTCCGCATATATGTTGAAGCCTAGGCAGCCCATACGCCGGTACACTCCCACCGACTTTGACAATATAGGCAACCCAAAGGTGGTCGTAGGGACCTCGCGGATGGCTAGCTTGGATGATGAGGCAGAGGAGGAAGCGGAGGATCATCCTAATAGGAAGAAGAAGATTGCCTGCAGGCGTGGCACCTATCAAATATCATCCATTTTGGAGTTGTTTTGGTCGGGTTCAAAAATGACTCAAGTTTGAATTTAATTCAAACTTGAATTATTTTTCTATCTATAAAATTTCCAAGCCAATTTATTAAAATGGTGCATAATTCAAGCATTCTTGAGATATTTTTATTCCAGCCTACTCCCTCTCCAAAGTCCCTGTGATTTTTCTCTTTGTTTTCTGCCTCAAGAAATTTGAGAAACAGAAATTGGAGAAGGGAGAGAGAGAGCAGCAGCAGCCCAGAGCTTCCAGCAGCGCGCAGTAGAGAGCAGCCCAGCAGCAGCCCACTTAGCCCCTCCAGAACCCTTTCTCACTCACAAACCAACCTACCCTCTCTCTCACCCGTCCTACGTGGCTACCCGGGACCCAAACATCAGCGGATGAAGCTGTAGCTTTCAGCCACCTTTTTCTTCTACCTCGCTCCCTCTCTTTGCACGCACACCATGGACACAGGGGCACCACGGCGCCCACGCCCCTATATAGCCCAGTCCTCCGCCCTAGGGTTCCTTCCCTCCCCTTTTTCCTCCTCTGTCGCCACCAGCAGGTAGTTCCTCCCCTCGCGCCCGCTGCCTGACCACCCGATCGCCATGACCGAGACGTGGGAGAGCTCGTCTCCGCCGTAGGAGCTACCGCCGAGCATCTGCTTCCTCGACGGCGCCGCGGGACGTCAAGACGCCGCACCGGCATCCTCTTCTTCCCCTGCAACACGGACGCCAAGCCGGAGGCTCTCTTCTCATAGCCGGCCTCTCCTTCTTCTTCCTCGGGTCAACCTCCTCGCCGGCTAATTCGTCGCCCCCTTGCGTCCCCGAGCTCGAACGACTCCGACAAGCCCCTCTATGTGAGCAGCCGCATCTCACCACCAGTTTTCCCCCTTCGTTTGCACCGTCTTTCGTCCGTCTCCTTCGAGCCCAAGCGCTCCTCCATCGAACCTCGTCTCCGGTGAGTGTTTTGACCTCTCCTTGCTTATCGTGCATGTTCAGTAGGGTCGCATCGTTTCATAGAGCCGATTCCCTCTTTCAGCGCACCGTTCTGGTCCTTGATTCTTCGGGTCCAAGCTCCACCTTGCCACCACTGTTTCCTCATCACCGATGGTGCCCTGTCATCTTCTAGAGTTGTGCGAGACACGCGGGAAAGCGATTTCTTGTTGTGAGTCTTTCATGCGCCTCCACCGCTCGGTTCGTTCACTGGTCAGCAGCTCCGACGAGCTCCTCCGCCGCTCTCTGTGCACAGTGCACCTCCTCTGTTTTGCTCTACTTCGGCAGTCGCACGCCCGAGTCAAGCCCGTGCTCATGCTCGAGCACCGCCTCAGCACATGCACGCATCTGCACACACGCACGGCCGCGCTCGATTGCGAGCCCGTGGCCCTGCTTCATCTTGCCGCCGCCATGGCCGAGGCGACCTCGAGCTCGTCCTCGAGTCTTCCCGCGCACCCAAGCCTCTTGCACGATCTCTCCTTGCAGCGTACTAACATCCCTCTTCCGCACGCTCGCCGTGGTTTTATAGCTGTAGCCGCAGCTGTATATTTTTGCGAGGAACTTCAGAGAGCTTTATTCAACAAAAGCATTCACTAAGCAGTCAGCCAGAAGGTTGCTGATCAGGAAGCTAGGGGTAGTATCTAACCAGCTCTCAGTCACATTAAGCGTAGTACCACGCTTAGCACACAGATGTGCAGGACTGTTTGCTGATCTTATTAGATGTTGAATATTGAAAGAAATAAAACTAAGAGCTAGCTCTCCAATTTCAGAGAAGATAGGTGCTATCACTGACCGGTTGATGTAGCGAGAGTTCCAGAGGTTAACTGCCTCTAGACAGTCGGTCTCCATGATCACATGCGTGTAGCCTCGTAATGTTGCGAATCTCACTCCTTCCTTAAGCGCCAGAGCCTCCGCAATGAGGGGGGCCATGACACCTAAAGACGGCTTACACCATGCACCCTTGAATCCCAATGAGGAGCGTGCAACACCCCCTAGCCCTGCATTCCCGTCGTCGAGATGAACAGCGGCATCTGTGTTGATCTTTATGTATGGGTCATCAGGGGGTTGCCATCCATACCCCAGCAGTGGTGAAGCAAGTTGCACGGGTATATCCAATATGGCGAGATCCTCTCTTATTTTCCTTACTGAAGAAGCTGGATCCCACCCTTCTCGATCATGCGTCTATCGATTGCGAGACATCCATATTGCCCACATCACAGTGATGAAAATTGCCCGATCTTTATCAGAGAACTAGGGTTCACAAAGGATATCCTTTGTCCAAGTATGAGGATGGAGACGTGGCAGATGAACTTCAAAAACAAGTCTGGCCTCCTCCCAGAACCAGCGCACATGCATACAATGCAGCAACGCGTGTTCCAAATCCTCGTCCATAGCCAGGTAGATCTTGCATGTGCTTGTTTCTCTTATGTGGCGATATCTTAGGGTGCACTCATCAGGAATGAAACCCCTCAACACCCGCCACCAAAACACAATGACTTTTGGGACTACTTTGAGTTTCCATAATGCATCCCACATCTGTTTTTGATCCACTGAAGTGCCGGTAATCTGCCCCTCATCTAGAGCCAAGCGCTCTTTTTGATTCACGAGAGGTCGATACGCTGATTTAACAGAGTAAATGCCTGATTTCTCATGTGCCCAAGCAAGAATATCTTCACCGTCTCCTTGTCGCAATGGTATGTTAAGAATGGCAACGGCATCAGGTGCAATGAAAGTCCCTCGCACCAACTCCTGACGCCATGTCTAGTTAGTTGTATCAATCAGCTCATTAACGGTCTGGATCACCGTATTTGCTGGACGCAGCAGGGGAGTCATTGAGACAATGGAGGGAATCCACTTGTCTTCCCATACAGAGATGGAAATACCGGATCCGACTCGCTTCAGAAGCCCTGTTTGTAGAGCTTCTCGGCCAGCTATAATCTCTCTCCAGGTAGCTGAGGAGGATTTAGGGATTGTTGCATGAAGGAAATCCGAGTCTGGAAAATATCTTCCTTTCATAACCTTGGCGCACAGGGAGTTAGGGTTCATCATAAAACGCCATCCGTGCTTCCCCAACAGCGCCAAGTTAAACAGCTGAAAGTCACGGAATCCCATTCCACCTTTGCACTTTGGTGTAGCAAGTTTTTCCCAAGCGATCCAATGTAGGGAATTCCTATCAATTGAGCTGCCCCACCAAAATTTTGCCATGCTCGAGGTGAGACTTTTGCACACCTTTTTCGTTAATAGAAAACAACTCATGCTAAATATCGGGATAGCCTGAACAATGGATTTTAAAAGTGTCTCTCTGTCGGCGCAAGCAAATAGCCTCTCTGCCCAACCTTGCATGTTGCCTCGTGCCCGATCAACTAGATATTCAAAGGTTCCACTATTTATCTTGCCAACGACAGTGGGTAGGCCGAGGTAGCGTTCTGAGAAAGCTTCGACTTGTACTCCAAGTAGTTGTTTCAAAGTTTGTCTAAGGGTCGTCGGCGTGTTTGGGATGAAGAATATAGAGCTCTTGCTCCTGTTGACACACTGTCCAGAAGCATCCCCATATATTGCAAGAATATCATTCAGCCTAGCCGTGCTTTCCTCATTCGCCTTGATGAAGATGAGGCTATCATCAGCGAATAGTAGGTGATTCACCCATGGTGATCTGAAGTTCACTCGGATACCCCTATCCACAAAGTCCCCATAGTGCTTCAGAAGTCAGGTAAAACCTTCGGCGCAAAGCAAGAACAAATAAGGGGAGATTGGGCACCCCTGCCGAAGCCCTCTAGATGGGTTGAAATAAGGTTGCAGCTCTCTATTCACACGGATAGATGTCACGCCCAATATGCGACCCTATCCAAAAGGAACTCGAAGGTCCCACCAAGGATAGACCCACATATTGGAACGCTTTTGCAAGGTGGATATCATTACATCAACATTACATAATAGATGGGGATACATACATAAGGCATACAATGCCACATGAATACAACATCATACATAAGATCAACATCCTACTACGGATGAAACACAAACAGAAGCTCAAACGACATCCACCCTGCTAGCCCAGGCTGCCGACCTGGAACCTATCCCCTGATCGAAGAAGAAGCAGAAGAAGAACTCCAAAACAAGCAAACATCGCTCTTGCGTCAAGATCATCGCATAACCTGTACCTGCAACTGTTGTTGTAGTAATCTGTGAGCCACGAGGACTCAGCAATCCCATTACCATGGGTATCAAGACAAGCAAAGCTTAAAGGGAAAGGAAGGGGTAAAATGGTGAGGTTGCAGCAGCGACTAAGCATATATGGTGGCGAACAACGCAAATGAGAGCGAGAAGAGAAACAAGCAGAACGGTCGTCAACTAGCAATGATCAAGAAGTGATCCTGAACTCCTACTTACATCAAACATAACCCAGAAACCGTGTTCACTTCCTGGACTCCACCGAGAAGAGACCATCACGGCTACACACGCGGTTGATGCGTTTTAATTCGGATCTGGTGTCAAGTTATCTACAACCGGACATTAACAAATTCCCATCTGCCACATAACCGCGGGCACGACTCTCGAAAGTTTAAACCCTGCAGGGGTGTCCCAACTTAGCCCATGATAAGCTCTCGCGATCAACGAAGGATATTCCTTCTCCCAGGAAGACCCGATCAGTCTCGGAATCCCGGTTTACAAGACATTTCGACAATGGTAAAACAAGACCAGCAAAGCCGCCCGATGCGCCAACATCCCAATAGGAGCTGCACATATCTCGTTCTCAGGGCAACACCGGATAAGCGAAGCGTACAGGTACCGACGAATCCAAGTTGCCAAGGAATGGTCCCGCACGATGCTCTAGTTTGGACCAACACTTAGACAAGCATTGGCCCGGGGGGGCTATAATAAAGATGACCCTTGGGTTAATTACTCCCAAGGGAAAGGTAGGTGGTGGTGAGGCAAATGGTAAAACCAAGGTTGGGCCTTGCTGGAGGAGTTTTATTCAAAGCAAACTGTCAAGGGGGTCCCATAAATCACCCGACCGCGTAAGGAACGCAAAATCCGGGAACATAATACCGGTATGATGGAAACTAGGGCGGCAAGAGTGGAACAAAACACCAGGCATAGGCCGAGCCTTCCACCCTTTACCAAATATATAGATGCATTAATAATATAGGAGATATTGTGATATCCCAACCAAAATCCTGTCCACCATGGAGAAATCTTCAACTTCACCTGCAACTAGCAACACTATAAGAGGGGCTGAGCAAAAGTGGTAACATAGCCAAGCAACGGTTTGCTAGGAAGGGTGTCAAACGTTAGAGGTTCATGGCAATTTGGGAGGCTTGAAGAGCAAATGATAGGTAACGCAGCATAGCGATAGAACGAAGAAACTAGCATAGCAATGATAGTAGTGAGATCCAGGGTAGCGGTCATCTTGCCTGAAATCCCGCAAGTAAGAAGAAGAGTCCATGAAGAAGATGAAGCCACGAAGACGAACCAAGCGTAGACGAACGAATCCTTACGATCGCAACGAAACGGGAACTATCGAGAAGAAGCACACAATATAGTAAAGACACCACACATGACAAGACATGATGCACAACAAGCATGATGCATAAGAAAGCTAGATGAGGCTACTCATGGCAAGAGATGATGCAAACAAGAACAACACATCAAAGCAAGTTTAAATGAGGCCGGAAACAACATATAACAATTCCGGTAAGTCCTCATATGCAAATTTCGAAATTGGTCCAGATCTGACCATATCTTATGTTCAAGTTGTTAAACAGCATGTTAAGATGCACCAAGATGATCTACACGAAATTCTAGTCAAGTTACATATAAAGTTCATTAGATTCGGAGCTACGGCCTAGAAGATATGAGCAAAACAAGTTAAACATGGCATTGATGCAAAATGCAACACACCAAAACAAGGATGAAACATGATAATATGAAGGTACATGCAAAATCAAGCAAGTTTCATATAGAGCACACTCAAAACGGAGCAACGGTGTAACACATACACTCTATACAAGGCATAACAACAATCTGTCCATAACAGCAACTAGGCATATCGCAAGCACCAAAACAACATGCTACAGCACCCCAACATAATAACAAAAGGCATGGGCATGAAGTACAGGTAAAGCATAACAAAACATGAACACTGAGCTATCTCCAGAAATCACTAGAACATGCTCAAAAGGACATGGGAAGATTGCAAATAATAACAGTTTTAGACTTTGCAGAAATAACATCAGGAAGCAATGTTTAGAGCTATCAAACAACATGTTACAGGAACTTATCATGGCAACCAAAGGCATGACATGAATCTACTAATAGCATAGATCAAAAGTCCCTTACTGACCATAAGCCAAAAAGGATCAGAAGATATGATGGCACCCATGTAAACATGGCAAGTTATATTACAGATTCATACATGGCAGGAACAACAATAAGTAGGCATGTTGGAGAGCTTGAACCACTCCCCACAGAGCAATAAATGGCATGGAAAGGCAACCTACAGTAAGAAGACAAGTTTATGAAGCTAAGCATGGCAAGAACAAGTTCATAGGGTGCATGGATCACTAGCAAACAATCATGGAAACATTGAACTTAATGTTAACAGGCTAACAGCAACATCATTTAGCAAGTTTGGAGCAAGATTACAACAAGCTACAGTAGTCTATAAATGCAACCAAGGGCATTAATGGATAGAGCAAGACATGTATAACAAAACATCCTTAGTGAACATCTCCCGAATAATGCACGAAATGACTTGTAGCAGCAGGTTTACATAGTAACAAAATATAACAGAATCTGTCAGGAAAACAGCAACAGCAAGTACCCTACTTAGCAAGCTCGAAGCACTCATCACACAACTCACAAAAATACATGGTTGGCACCTCTGGAAAGATGGCATGGCATATATCAAAACACATGTAGACATCAACCTCATAGGATGCACACATCAAACATGGCAAAAATGACAAATGAGCAAGTTATAACAGTTTCAGCAGATTAACAGCAACATGCACTCTTCCAACAGCATTTCGGGCATCAAGATGAACACAAATGAAAATGATGCAATGTAACTAAATTAAGTACTCGTTGAGACGACCAATTTGACATATTACACGCACAAAACGGAGCAGTATGCAAAGAGTTATGATGCGATGAACATGGCATGATTATGCAAAAATATCTCGGGACTTAGTGGATTTTCGGAGGGGGAAAGTCAACTTCGCTCTAGATCGGGGCACGGACTTCGAAGCTCGCCGGGGACGGGCTACGCGGTGGCCGTAGAAGACGCCAGAGAGGAGGGAGACGGCCGGGGACGAGCGGATCCGGCCGGGGTCGACGCGGGGGCGCCGGATCTTGTCGGGGCGAGGACGGGGCGCGCCGGGGAGCTGCGGCTCCGGCGAGGCGGCGAAGGCCGGCGGCGGGGAAGACCCGGGCCGGGCGCGGGCGCAGGACCACCGCTCCAGCGGCGGCGAGGCCGGGCGCAGGGGAGCGCGGGGCGGCGGCGCTCCGGGGGAGCTCCGGCGGCGGCGACCGGAGGCGGGGGAGCCTCGGGCGGCGGCGGCGGAGGGCGGAGCCCAGCGGCGGCGGCGAGGGCCGGCTCGGGGCAGGCGGCGTCCGCGGGCGCGCGGCGGTGGCGGGCAGGCCACGCGGGCCCGACGCGGGCCCCGCGGGCCGGCGACGCGGATGGCGGCAGGAGAGGGACACGCGGCGGCCCTCCGATTGGGCGAAAGCGCGGCGGCGGACGCGTCCGGCCAGGGCGGTCGCGTCCGGCGCGAAGAGGGAGGAGATCTACGGTTTCGGGGGGAAAAACATTCGCGAAAATGGAGGGGGGGCCTATTTATAGATTCTGGGAGTTAGGAGAGTCCAAATGAGGAGCGGTTTTCGGCCACGCGATCGTGATAGAACGGCGGAGAGCATGGAGGGGAGTTAGATGGGTTTTGGGCCACTTTGGAAGGGGTGTTGGGCTGCAAGACAAAAGAGGCTTTACGGTTACCCGGTTAACCGTTGGAGTATCAAACGAACTCCAAATGGCACGAAACTTGACAGGCGGTCTACCGGTGCTATACCGAGGCCGCTTGGCAAACCTCGGGCCATTCCGAGAAAGTTTAACACCCGCACATGAAAAGAGGAAAAAGGGGGCACCGGGGAACATAGGAGTGCCGGATTGCAAAACGGACAACGGGGAAAATGCTTGGATGCATGAGACGAACACGTATGCAAAATGAAATGCGCATGACGACATGATATGAAATGCATATGATGACATGGCAAAGTGCAACACGCAAGCAAATGACGTGGCAACGACGGCGAATAACTGGCAAACACCTGGCGCATCGAATCCGGGGCGTTACAACACTCCTCCACTAACAAGAGATCTCGTCCCGAGATCTTAGGGCCGAGATGGAAGGGAAAAGGGATGAGGTGAAACAAGAACTCAAGAGAAAAGATGAACAAAGTCGAGAGCACTCGGTTAGAAAAGATGAACGGAGAATCTGACGAGAATCGAATGCTCACGGAATCAGAAAGACTATGAAACCACTCATTCTAACCGGAGTGGTTAGAATGAGAAAAGAAACGGATAAGACTGAAAGAATTTAGGCAGCACTCCGGCTGAAAATGGGAGGATTAGAACGAACTTGAGAGGATGGAATGGTACTTGATGAACTCTTGAAGAATGAATTAAATCATGAAGAACCACCATGAAGAACTCCGGTAAACAAAAGGATGATGAGATAGAATGAAGGATGAAAAAAAATAAGATTAACTCTTACGATGATTTAGATGGAGGTTCCGACTAGATGTCGAGGAAATATGAACTCCGGAAAAGAAAAGATGAAAACACTTGGCACTAGAATTTATTCATCAAGAACAAACTCCGAAGGAAGGGATTAATCACTTGGATGAAATAAGAATAAGATTTATTGTATGCTTATCCTTCATCAAATTAAATTGATGTCAAGCAATGGATTTTGCATACTACTTATTCTTCTTGAAAAGGATTGAGAAGTGACATATCGCAAACTTGAGAAGGTCTTCATGAACCACCGGTAGGATTGAAAAGAACGAATGGATTAAAAAGATAATAAAGGAAAAAGAATCTTGAACGAACCACCGGAAAAATTCGAAAATGACTTATGAAAGAGAATGAATCACCGGGAAGAATTAGAAGAACAAATGTGCTTGAGGGGATTTATATGCAAAAGAACAAAGAGATCATGATCTGATTAAAGAACACTTGAATGAAGCACCAGAAGAATATTGAGACGAACGAAAGGGCACAGATGTAGAATAATTGGAGAACGAATCTGAAAACTTAGAATGAAGAAATCTTCCAAAAAGATGGCCTCCGGATGATCGAGAGAGAAAGCAACTCCTGAAATGCTCCGGATGAATGAAAAGAATTTGCATGACTTGAAACAATTTGATAGGATAACATCGAGCTAGCACCGTGAATCTCCGGGAGAACGGACAAGATTTAGAGAAAAAACAACTCTTCTTCGGTCTTCAAATGATGACGAGAAACACCACCAAAATTACTGAGATACTCCGGGCGAATGAAAAACGAAAAGGTTGAGGAAACCAAGGAAAGAATTTGAAAACAATCTTGGAAAGGCATCTGATTGATGAAACTCATTCTTACGTCACACTTGAAAAGAATTGAGAATAACTCCGGGGGAATTATAAGAGTCGGGTAAGATCCTGGGAAAAGACCTGTGGGTTAGGGCCCACTAAAAGAAAAACACCGTTGGAAAGGATTGTTGAAGAGATATGATGATGCACCGGAACAATTGAAATATTTGAATGAGGTGACAACCTCAGATTAGTTCAAACACAGACAAATCTCCTGAGATATCTTGAACACTCCGGAAGGATAAACTGGCGAGAGGCGAACGAGCAGGGAAAAACACTTGATCCAAGGAAAAGAATGTGACCAACCCGAAAAACGTGAATTGAATCCACCGGAAAAGAAAAAGAGATGAAGAATGCCAAACAAGATGAGAATTCACCGGTTGAGATAATTGAGGGAAGACTGAAGAGGCTTCGAGCGAATGAAATAGATGGTCGAGAGAGAGTCAGACTCCGGGAAGAAAAGGGGTGGGAGGGCGGGAAAAAACAAAGGCAACTTGGAAGGGGAAACCGACGAATAACTTGAAGAGAAGAACACCGGTTAAAATTATTGAGGAAAGAAAGCAAAGACGTCGCACGAGTAGGATGGGTACTCGAGTACCGACTCCGGTACCGAGAGGAAGAAGGGTGGGCGGGAGGGAAAATAAAAGAACTGAGGATTGAACTTGGCAAAGATGAAGAGGCTCGAGTCAACTTGACGAGAAATGCACCGGATGAAAAGAGCTACGGACCAACGAACGGAAAACCAACTGCGTGAACCTAAAGAAAAACTTGAACGGGAAGAGGAGTAGTTCAAAACACCTACGTCAAGATTCCTTACCAGAGCGACGAAGGGGCAGAGGAGTAAAAAGAATTCCTACTCTCTGATCTAACTAGACTCCGAAAACAGTTTTCTTCTAGACTCGACAACGGCCAATCTACGCGATCAATCAAGGGGGCTCCTAGGGTCGGTCGAGGCTCTGATACCAACTTGTCACGCACAATATGTGACCCTATCCAAAAGGAACTCAAAGGTCCCACCAAGGATAGACCCGCATACTGGAACGCTTTTGCAAGGTGGATATCATTACATCAACATTACATAATAGATGGGGATACATACATAAGGCATACAATGCCACATGAATACAACATCATACATAAGATCAACATCCGACTACGGATGAAACACAAACAGAAACTCAAACGACATCCACCCTGCTAGCCCAGGCTGCCGACCTGGAACCTATCCCCTGATCGAAGAAGAAGCAGAAGAAGAACTCCAAAACAAGCAAACATCGCTCTCGTGTCAAGATCATCGCATAACCTGTACCTGCAACTGTTGTTGTAGTAATCTGTGAGCCACGAGGACTCAGCAATCCCATTACCATGGGTATCAAGACTAGCAAAGCTTAAAGGGAAAGGAAGGGGTAAAGTGGTGAGGTTGCAGCAGCGACTAAGCATATATGGTGGCGAACAACGCAAATGAGAGCGAGAAGAGAAACAAGCGGAACGGTCGTCAACTAGCAATGATCAAGAAGTGATCCTGAACTCCTACTTACGTCAAACATAACCCAGAAACCGTGTTCACTTCCCGGACTCCGCCGAGAAGAGACCATCACAGCAACACACGCGGTTGATGCATTTTAATTCGGATCTGGTGTCAAGTTATCTACAACCGGACATTAACAAATTCCCATCTGCCACATAACCGCGGGCACGGCTCTCGAAAGTTTAAACCCTGCAGGGGTGTCCCAACTTAGCCCATGATAAGCTCTCGCGATCAACGAAGGATATTCCTTCTCCCAGGAAGACTCGATCAGTCTCGGAATCCCGGTTTACAAGACATTTCGACAATGGTAAAACAAGACCAGCAAAGCCGCCCGATGCGCCAACATCCCGATAGGAGCTGCACATATCTCGTTCTCAGGGCAACACTGGATAAGCGAAGCGTACAGGTACCGACGAATCCAAGTTGCCAAGGAATGGTCCCGCACGATGCTCTAGTTTGGACCAACACTTAGACAAGCATTGGCCCGGGGGGGCTATAATAAAGATGACCCTTGGGTTAATTACTCCCAAGGGAAAGGTAGGTGGTGGTGAGGCAAATGGTAAAACCAAGGTTGGGCCTTGCTGGAGGAGTTTTATTCAAAGCAAACTGTCAAGGGGGTCCCATAAATCACCCGACCGCGTAAGGAACGCAAAATCCGGGAACATAATACCGGTATGACGGAAACTAGGGTGGCAAGAGTGGAACAAAACACCAGGCATAGGCCGAGCCTTCCACCCTTTACCAAATATATAGATGCATTAATAATATAGGAGATATTGTGATATCCCAACCAAAATCCTGTCCACCATGGAGAAATCTTCAACTTCACCTGCAACTAGCAACACTATAAGAGGGGCTGAGCAAAAGTGGTAACATAGCCAAGCAACGGTTTGCTAGGAAGGGTGTCAAACGTTAGAGGTTCATGGCAATTTGGGAGGCTTGAAGAGCAAATGATAGGTAACGCAGCATAGCGATAGAACGAAGAAACTAGCATAGCAATGATAGTAGTGAGATCCAGGGTAGCGGTCATCTTGCCTGAAATCCCGCAAGTAAGAAGAAGAGTCCATGAAGAAGATGAAGCCACGAAGACGAACCAAGCGTAGACGAACGAATCCTCACGATCGCAACGAAACGGGAACTATCGAGAAGAAGCACACAATATAGTAAAGACACCACACATGACAAGACATGATGCACAACAAGCATGATGCATAAGAAAGCTAGATGAGGCTACTCATGGCAAGAGATGATGCAAACAAGAACAACACATCAAAGCAAGTTTAAATGAGGCCGGAAACAACATATAACAATTCCGGTAAGTCCTCATATGCAAATTTCGAAATTGGTCCAGATCTGACCATATCTTATGTTCAAGTTGTTAAACAGCATGTTAAGATGCACCAAGATGATCTACACGAAATTCTAGTCAAGTTACATATAAAGTTCATTAGATTCGGAGCTACGGCCTAGAAGATATGAGCAAAACAAGTTAAACATGGCATTGATGCAAAATGCAACACACCAAAACAAGGATGCAACATGCTAATATGAAGCTACATGCAAAATCAAGCAAGTTTCATATAGAGCACACTCAAAACGGAGCAACGGTGCAACACATACACTCTATACAAGGCATAACAACAATCTGTCCATAACAGCAACTAGGCATATCGCAAGCACCAAAACAACATGCTACAGCACCCCAACATAATAACAAAAGGCATGGGAATGAAGTATAGGTAAAGCATAACAAAACATGAACACTGAGCTATCTCCAGAAATCACTAGAACATGCTCAAAAGGATATGGGAAGATTGCAAATAATAACAGTTTCAGACTTTGCAGAAATAACATCAGGAAGCAATGTTTAGAGCTATCAAACAACATGTTACAGGAACTTATCATGGCAACCAAAGGCATGGCATGAATCTACTAATAGCATAGATCAAAAGTCCCTTACTGACCATAAGCCAAAAAGGATCAGAAGATATGATGGCACCCATGTAAACATGGCAAGTTATATTACAGATTCATACATGGCAGGAACAACAATAAGTAGGCATGTTGGTGAGCTTGAACCACTCACTACAGAGCAATACATGGCCTGGCAAGGCAACCAACAGTACGAAGACAAGTTTATGAAGCTAAGAATGGTAAGAACAAGTTCATAGGGTGCATGGATCACTAGCAAACAATCATGGAAACATTGAACTTAATGTTAACAGGCTGACAGCAACATCATTTAGCAAGTTTGGAGCAAGATTACAACAAGCTACAGTAGTATATAAATGCAACCAGGGGCATGAATGGATAGATCAAGACATGTATAACAAAACATCCTTAGTGAACATCTCCCGAATAATGCACGAAATGACTTGTAGCAGCAGGTTTACATAGCAACAAAATATAACAGAATCTGTCAGGAAAACAGCAACAGCAAGTACCCTACTTAGCAAGCTCGAAGCACTCAGCACACAACTGACAAAAATACATGGTTGGCACCTCTGGAAAGATGGCATGTCGTAGATCAAAACACATGTAGACATCAACCTCATAGGATGCACACATCAAACATGGCAAAAATGACAAATGAGCAAGTTATAACAGTTTCAGCAGATTAATAGCAACATGCACTTTTCCAACAGCATTTCGGGCATCAAGATGACCTCAAATGGAAATGATGAAATGGAAGGAAATGAAATACTCGTTGAGGCGAACAATTTGACATATTGCACGCACGAAACGGAGCAGTATGCAAAGAGTTATGATGCGATGAACATGGCATGATTATGCAAAAATATCTCGGGACTTGGTGGATTTTCGAAGGGGGAAAGTCAACCTCTTCTAGATCGGGGCACGGACTTCGAAGCTCACCGGAGACGGGCTACGCGGTGGCCGGAGAAGACACCGGAGAGGAGGGAGACGGCCGGGGACGAGCGGATCCGGCCGGGGTCGACGCGGGGGCGTCGGATCTTGTCGGGGCGAGGACGGGGCGCGCCGGGGAGCTGCGGCTCCGGCGAGGCGACGAAGGCCGGCGGCGGGGAAGACCCGGGCCGGGCGCGGGCGCAGGAGCACCGCTCCAGCGGCGGCGAGGCCGGGCGCAGGGGAGCGCGGGGCGGCGGCGCTTCGGGGGAGCTCCGGCGGTGGCGACCGGAGGCGGGGGAGCCTTGGGTGGCGGCAGCGGAGGGCGGAGCCCAGCGGCTGCGGCGAGGGCCGGCTCGGGGCAGGCGGCGTCCGCGGGCGCGCGGCGGCGGCGGGCGGGCCACGCGGGCCCGACGCGGGCCCCGCGGGCCGGCGGCGCGGACGGCGGCGGGAGAGGGACACGCGGCGGCCTCCGATTGGGCGAAAGCGTTGCGGCAGACGCGTCCGGCCAGGGCGGACGTGTCCGGCGCGGAGAGGGAGGAGATCTAGGGTTTCGGGGGGAAAAACATCCGCGAAAATGGAGGGGGAGGACCTATTTATAGATTCCTGGAGCTAGGAGAGTCCAAATGAGGAGCGGTTTTCGGCCACGCGATCGTGATAGAACGGCGGAGAGCATGGAGGGGAGTTAGATGGGTTTTGGACCACTTTGGAAGGGGTGTTGGGCTGCAAGACAAAAGAGGCTTTACGGTTACCCGGTTAACCGTTGGAGTATCAAACGGACTCCAAATGGCACGAAACTTGACAGGTGGTCTATCGGTGCTATACCGAGGCCGCTTGGCAAACCTCGGGCCATTCCGAGAAAGTTTAACACCCGCACATGAAAAGAGGCAAAAGGGGGCGCCGGGGAACATAGGAGTGCCGGATTGCAAAACGGACAACGGGGAAAATGCTCGGATGCATGAGACGAACATGTATGCAAAATGAAATGCACATGACGACATGATATGAAATGCATATGATGACATGGCAAAGTGCAACACGCAAGCAAATGACATGGAAACGACGGCGAATAACTGGCAGACACCTGGCGCATCGAATCCGGGGTGTTACAATAGAGAACCAAACAGACGTGACGCACTTCATGATCAGCCAGACCAGATTAGCATTGAACCCCAGCTTCAAGAGTATGGCTTCCAGAAAGTGCCATTCGACTCTATCGTAAGCCTTCATCATGTCAAGTTTGATCGCACAAGTGTAGTTCCTCCCTTTCTTCGTGTGAACACTTTCAAAGGCAACGAGAACATTATCTATGATCAGACGACCTAGGACGAAAGCACTTTGTTCCTCACTGATAATATCGTCCATGCACACTCGCAACCGGTTAGCTATAACCTTTACTGCCAGTTTGTTTAACACTAGACAAAGAGCAATTGGCCGATATTGTGAGATGCTTTGGGGGTGACGTACCTTAGGGATCAGTGTGATAGATGTGTCGTTGAGACCCAATGGTAGTTCGCCTCCATTAAGAAAAGCCAGCACCACTTGTGTTCCTTCATCTTGCAACAACTTCCAGTGGCGTTGGAAAAAACCCGCCGTAAAGCCATCCACCCCTGGCGCCTTGGACAGAGCCATTTGGAACAATGCGTGCTGAGCCTCCGCTGGCTCATCAGGTTTGCTCAGAAGTTCGTTCATCTCCGGCGTGACCCGGGTGGGAACATGCGATAACAGCACATCGGTGTCATTGGCACCCTGCGATGTGTAAAGTGCTTGATAAAATGCTAATATTTCAGCCTTATCCTCTGTTTCATTGGCACAAGTAGACCCATCGTATCTTCTAAGACCTGATATACGGTTAGTGCATTTCTGTTGTCTCGCTTGTGCCTAAAAGTATGCCGTGTTGCGATCGCCTGAGCGAAGCCACGAAACGCGGGGTCGTTGCCTCATCCAGAATTCCTCGAGGTGGAGTGCTTCTCTAAGATTCTCCATGATGCTTTTGTCCTCATCGAATGGGCCCCTACCCATGGAGTGTTGACATAGCATGTCAAGCCGTTTTTGCAAGTTGCAAACGTTTCTGGATAGGCTACAAAATTCGCGGGCTCCCCATGGCTCGAGCTAACTCTAAGGCACCCCTAGGGAGTCCAATATTCCTTGTAAGCCAGGACCACGAGCCTGCCCCCGCCACGTTTGTGCGATTAGCTGTTCATAGTCCTAGTGAGATTGCCAAATGTTTTTGTAGAAATTGTTTGGTTCCAAACGGCCTATGTGTAAATGCATTGTTCCTGAATTCAGCGATGACAAAACAATGATCCGATTCCACTGCACACACATGCCGAACATGAATATGATCAAATTTCTGTCTAAACTCTTCATTGGCAAAGGCTCTGTCAATCCTTGCCTTAACATTCGCATCTCCAGCTTGACGGTTGTCCCAAGTGTAAGCAACACCGGACCACCCTAGATCGTGGAGAGCACATTCGTCGGTGACTTCTCGAAACAATCTCATCTTCCTCCCGGGGCGAGCTTGAAAGCACAAGTGCTCCCTGGGTGATTTTGGACTAACACTTTTACCTGGTATGTTTCAGACAAGTTCAACAATGTAGTGGCATGGACTAAAGGATGTGGAACCCCTTCAAGATGCTAAGGAAAAGGATTGGCTCAAGCTTCAATCACAATACTCTACATTTTCTATTTTAGTGATCTAAGATCACATTGAGTCTATAGGAAAAGCCAATACTATCAAGAGGGGATGAGGTGTTGCTTAATTGCTTGCTTGCTCAAAGTGCTTAGTGATATGCTCCAAAGCCCTCAACTAATTTCTCACATCCACATATGACCTAAACCAAAAGTCTAACTCGGCCCTACCGATTCTTTCAATCCGGTGCCACTGAGTTCAGATGTCATAACCACTGCCACAAACCCTAGGCAAATCAGTCTCACCGATAGGGATCTCGGTCTCACCGAGATGGGATTGTAATCTCCCTGTGTATGTCCATTACCAAAATTGGTCTCACCGAGTTTGAGTAATCGGTACTACCGAGATTACAATGCAAACTCTCTGGTTAGCTTATTACCAAAATTGGTCCCACCGAGTTTGTGTAATCGGTCCTACCGAGTTTGCCTGATCAACTCTCTGGTTAGCTTATTACCAAAATCGGTCCCACCGAGTTTGTGTAATCGGTCTCACCGAGATTACGTTATGCCCTAACCCTAACCATATCGGTCCTACCGAGTTGCATGTCGGTCCCACCAAAAATCCTAACAGTCACTAGATTTCTTAAATTGGTCTGACCGAGTTTCTCAATTCGGTCCCACCGAGTGTGGCAAGTTGTGTGTAATGGTTAGATTTTGTGTGGAGGCTATATATACCCCTCCACCTCCTCTTCATTCGTGGAGAGAGCCATCAGAACGAACTTACACTTCCAACTTGCAGTTTTTGAGAGAGAACCACCTACTCATGTGTTGAGACCAAGATATTCCATTCCTACCATATGAATCTTGATCTCTAGCCTTCCCCAAGTTGCTTTCCACTCAAATCTTCTTTCCACCAAATCCAAATCCTATGAGAGAGAGTTGAGTGTTGGGGAGACTATCATTTGAAGCACAAGAGCAAGGAGTTCATCACCAACACACCATTTGTTACTTCTTGGAGAGTGGTGTCTCCTAGATTGGCTAGGTGTCACTTGGGAGCCTCCGACAAGATTGTGGAGTTGAACCAAGGAGTTTTTAAGGGCAAGGAGATCGCCTACTTCGTGAAGATCTACTGCTAGTGAGACAAGTCCTTCATGGGCGACGGCCATGGTGGGCTAGACAAGGTTGCTTCTTCGTGGACCCTTCATGGGTGGAGCCCTCCGTGGACTCGTGCAACTGTTACCCTTCGTGGGTTGAAGTCTCCATCAACGTGGATGTATGATAGCACCACCTATCGGAACCACGACAAAAACATCTGTGTCTCCAATTGTGTCTGAATCCTCCAAACCCTTCCCTTTACATTCTTGCAAGTTGCATGCTTTACTTTCCACTGCTCATATACTCTTTGCATGCTTGCTTGATATGTATTGTGAGTGCTAAACTTGTGCCTAAACTCCACTCCAACTTAAAGAAGTTAAAAACTGCAACTTCTGGTACTTAGTGTCTAATCACCCCCCCCCCTCTAGACACCTCTTCTCGATCCTTTCAATTGGTATCAGAGCCTTGGTCTCCATTGCTTTGGTTTAAACACCATTGGAGGAAGATGGATGAGTCTACAATTGGGAGCCTTAGACATAGAGTGCCTATACTTGATGGAGAGTACTTTCATGAGTGGAAAAATGAGATGCTTGTGATTTTCAATCAATATCATTTGAACAAGTACATTGCTAGCCCTTGTGCACCCCATGTTGATCCTATGCATCCTACTCTTGATGAGTCAATTGACATGATTCGCAATCTTAGAACTGTTGAACTTATCATTAGAGGCTTGCCTAGAAACTTGATTGGATGGTTGCCTACTCTTAAGTGTGCCTACACCATATGGAAATTTCTTGAGGAACGCTTTCCAAATTATTCCTTGAAAAATCTAGATGAAATTCTCCATAAGTCTATTGCCTTGAGTAAGATGAATTCTAGTGATCCTATGTTTCGTGATTGTCTATTTGAGCTTACAAACCTTATGCGTGCCAAAGGAGATGTTGGAATTATTAGTGATATCATTTCCGAAGCTATAAAAATTCATAAGCAAGATCATTGTCAAACTCACTCTAACGAATCACCCTCTCTAGGATTTGATCCACCACTTGACGATGTTGAACATGGATACTATGATGAGGATGATGATAGTTACTTTGATCTTGATGATGCAATGAGACACTTTGGTCTTATGGCAAATCTTCAGGGATATATGGCAGGAGGAAAGGAATGGGTTCTTGATAGTGGATGTACCGATCACATGACCGGAGATAAAGATATGTTTCGTGAGCTTGCTGAAAACGATGGTCCTCGAAAGTATGTCACTTTCAGTGACAACTCAAAGGGTAAGGAGGTTGGCCTCGGTAAGGTGGCCATATCACATGATAGCTCCATACAAAATGTCATGCTCGTTGAATCTCTTGGCTATAACTTACTTTCAATATCTAGACTTGCTGATTTCGGTTTCAATGTCCTATTTACTGAAGTAGATTGCCAAGTGTTTCATAGAGATAATCACAAAATGGTCTTTACCGGTGTACGTAGAGGTGATCTATACATTGTTCATTTCACTAAAAAGGCTCAACCTAGAACTTGCTTTATTGCTAAATCCTCTAAAGGTTGGTTATGGCATAGACAATTAGGTCATGTTGGCATGCGAAACCTTGACAAGCTTATTAAAGGAAATCATATCCTTGGAGTTAATGATGTCATATTTGATAAGGATACCTTTGCAGCGCTTGTCGGGCAGGTAAACAGGTTGGAGGAAGGCATCCCGTGAAGAACATCATGACCACAAGGAGGCCACTCGAGCTACTTCACATGGATCTTTTTGGTCCCAACGCCTACAAAAGTCTCGGTGGAAATTCTTTTGGTCTAGTTATAGTTGATGATTTTTCAAGATTTACGTGGGTGTTCTTTCTCGATGATAAATCGCAGGTTCAAAAGATCTTCAAAAACTTCGCTAGGAAGGCCCCAAATCAATTTGAAGTGAAGATCAAGAAGGTTCACAGCGACAACGGAACGAAGTTCAAGAACGCAAATGTGGACACGTTTCTTGACGAAGAAGGGATTTCACACGAGTTCTCGGCTACGTACACACCTCAACAAAATGGAGTTGTTGAGAGGAAGAACCGGACGTTCATCGAAATGGCAAGAACGATGCTTGATGAGTACAAGACGCCGAAGCACTTTTGGGCGGAAGCGGTTGAGACAGCTTGCCATGCAACAAATCACTTGTATCTTCACAAGCTACTCGGCAAGATAGCATACGAGCTTCTCATCGGTAACAAACCCCAAGTTGGATACTTTCGAGTATTCGGCTCAAAGTGCTACATTCTTGATAAGCATTGTCGATTCTAAATTTGCGCCTAAATCTCATGAAGGTTTCCTACTTGGTTATGGCTCAAACTCTCACACATACCGTGTCTACAACAATTTCACCCTAAAGGTTGAAGAAACGGTAGATGTGAAGTTTGATGAATCTAACGGCTCGCAAGTAGACCAATTGCCAATTGATGTAGGAGACAAAGATCCCTCAGAAGCAATCCAAGACTTGTCGATTGGCAAAGATTCGTCCAATGGAGGTGAAGGAGAGTACGTCGTCCATCCAAGTGGAAGCTTCTACCTCACGACAAGGTGAACCAAGAGTTGATACAGAAGCATCCACAAGTGGGACACACCAAGATGAAGAAAACGAGGAAGTGCATCAAGATGAACGTCAACAACCTCCTTCGCCACCACGACAAGAGAACGACAACGCCAACAATGAGGAAGGCCAAGAAGAAGAACAAGATGAAGAAGATGTTCAACCAAGACCCAAGCAAAAGCTTTCACGAGTTCGAGCAAGAATTGCTAAAGATCATCCCGTTGAGCAAATCTACAAAGATATCCAAACCGGGAGAATGACTCGCTCTAAAACTCGTTTAGCTAACTTTTGTGAACACTATTAATTCATCTCTAGCATTGAACCTATGAAGGTTGAAGAAGCATTGGAAGATCCGGATTGGATAAACGCCATGCATGAAGAGCTACACAACTTTGAGAGAAATCAAGTTTGGACATTGGTTGAGAAGCCCGACAACAACCACAACATCATCGGTACCAAATGGGTGTTTCGCAACAAGCAAGATGAAGATGGACAAGTAGTTCGCAACAAAGCACGTCTCGTCGCCCAAGGCTACACACAAGTCGAAGATATGGACTATGGTGAGACTTATGCTCCCGTTGCTATACTTGAGTCCATTCGCATCTTACTTGCCTATGCTAATCACCATGATATCACCTTGTACCAAATGGACATTAAAAATGCTTTTCTAAATGGTGAAATAGAGGAGGAAGTTTATGTTAAACAACCTCCCGGCTTTGTTAATCCTAAGAAACCTGATCATGTTTACAAACTACACAAAGCTCTTTATGGTCTTAAACAAGCTCCTAGAGCGTGGTATAAATGCTTGACCAAGTTCCTTATTGAAAAAGGCTTTGAAATTGGAAAAATAGATTCTACTCTTTTTACTAAAAGGGTTAATGGAGAACTATTTGTGTGCCAAATCTATGTTCATGATATTATATTTGGTTCCACTAACGCTCATTTTAGTGAAAAGTTTGGAAAGCTAATGTCGGAGAAGTTTGAGATGTCTATGATGAGTGAACTCTAATTCTTTCTTGGTTTGCAAATCAAGCAAACTAAGGAAGGTACCTTTGTCTCTCAAACGAAGTACACCAAGGACTTATTCAAGAAGTTCAATATGCAAGAATGCAAAGGTATGACTACACCCGTGCCTACTAGTGGACATCTTGACTTGACCAAAGATGGTGAACCGGTCGATCAAAAGGTTTATCGCTCTATGATTGGTTCATTGTTATATCTATGTGCTTCACGTCCCGATATCATGCTAAGTGTGTGCATGTGTGCATGATATCAAGTTGCTCCTATAGAATGTCATCTTAAGGCCGTGAAAAGGATAGTGAGATACTTAATCCATACACCAAATTTTGGCATTTGGTATCCAAAGAGGGCCTCTTTTGATCTTGTTGGCTACTCCGACTCAGACTATGCTAGTGACAAGGTTGATAGAAAGTCCACTTTGGGTACCTATTAATTTCTTGGTAAATATCTTGTGTCTTGGTCTTCCAAGAAACAAAGCTCGGTATCCTTATCCACCGCCGAAGCGGAATACATTGCCGCTGGTTCATGTTATGCTCAATTACTTTGGATGACCCAAACTCTTAAAGATTATGGGATATATGTGAAACATGTTCCATTACTTTGTGACAATGAAAGTGCTATCAAGATTTCTCACAATCCGGTGCAACACTCTCGAACTAAGCATATTGAAGTTCGTCATCATTTCATTCGAGATCATGTTGCTAAGGGTGACATTAATCTTAAGCATGTTCACACTGAAAAGTAATTAGCAGATATTTTCACTAAACCACTTGATGAAAGAGTGTTTTGCAGGTTAAGAGGTGAATTGAACATCATTGATGCTTCAAACTTGGAGTAGGAACTCCATTGGATACATGCAAGACATGAGCTTATGATTAATCCTTGATATTTCTCTTATGATGATAATCTTATGTCTCGGAGATATTTGCACCTTGCATGTTATCTAACCCATGTAGGTACTTGGATGAATCTAATTCCATGAGATTGTAACCTACTCATATCTTGAGCAATCTCTACATCACCTAGTCTCTACAAAATGGTGGTTGAAGACAAGGAAGCACGAAACCACTCAAACATATCCTTTGACAAATTTATCATTGAACTTCATGATTGTCATTTTGGATACACAAGTGCTCTTCCTTGCAAAAACTAACCCATGTAGGTAGATGAACTCAAATTCCAAGTGGTGCTCCCAACTCTTGATGGGCTACATCAACCTTGAGCAACCCACACAAGTTCAACTACATGATCAACACCACCACCCAAGGCATGTTATTCCATCTTAGAGAAGCTTTACTCCAAGTCATGAGTCAAAGCAACTCGACAAGATGTGAATACATCAAGATGCTTAAACGAAAAATGGTAACCCCATTTTGAGCTTCAACGATGAGTATGACCTATGATCAAGTGATCTCACTTGACTCCTAAGTCAATATACTCTAACATAGGTGACTTTGTCACCGACTAATTCTAGATGAAGTTCTCTTGAGTTCTTTTCTGTGCTCTTGCATTTGTCTCATGCATATTTGTTTCCCCTTTCAAAAAAACTTCATCTAGATTTCTTTTCTCTTCTTTTCTATTCTGTTCTGCATTCCCTGCATCCAATTCATTGCAAATCTTTCAGTTAATTCCTTGCAAATCCTTGTGAGATCGTACTTGTCTAGTGAGTTGAGGTGACAAGTGTTTTCTCTGCGATGAACTCGGTCTCACCAGTTTGATGCTTTTGGTCCAACCGAATCCTTTCGGTGCAACCGAAGCATACCACTCAATGCCACCAATTTCACTACAGGAAAAACATCTTGCCATTTATTCCTGCGTTACTCTTGATCCAGCTCCACCCAATGAATCTTGTCCTCTACAAGCATCACATTTTCCTTAGTGATTTGTGCTGTGACTCAAGGACCAAACCCATTCACGACAAATTCCAGAAGGCCCTTCTTGGAAATTGATGTCAAAGGGGGGGAGAGAGATCACATCAAAGCTTAATCATATCTCTAGGGGGAGAGAATACTCACATCTCTAGGGGGAGAGAATACTCAAGGAGAGAGTAATCTTCAAGGATCCCAGATGCTTGGTGTTCAAGAGGAGAGATGCCACATGTCTTCTTGAGGGGAGAGACATGTTCATATGTGCTTATTTGCATTAGCTTTGTTTATTTGTTTCTTTGAGCTCTGATTTTGCTCTGATTCTCTGTTCCCTATCTTCTCCCAGTATCCAATGCTAGATTCAAGGGGAGCAAGACATCTAAGGGAAAGAAATTCTTTAAATTATTTGCACATCTTTACCTTTGGGGACATGTCTATATCAAATGTGGTACTTAGTACTCACTCTACATGTCATCCCAGTCTTGGTACTCTTGTGGTTTCTTTTGTTTGCTCTGGCTAACAAGTGTATCTGTGTTATCTAACCTTATTTTCACAGGTTCATTTCATCCTAAGCCAACTCAAAGACCACAAGGTAAGTATATGCATCACAGTCATGTGTATGAGAAATTCTTGCTGATGTACATACTGTTTGCAAGAAGGACTCATGAGCATGAAGGTACATTTCTCCATATTCACATCTTTTGCTCTGATGCATATAGCCAAGATACATGTAACACATTGCCTACTCTATCATGGTTATGCTTTCACATGCTTCTATACTTCATATTCACATGATTGCATACATGTAGGGGGAGCCTTTGCTTGTTACATGTCTTTCCAAAGCTTTACTTGTTATTCTCTATATCCTTATCTAAAGCTTTGATGTATGTTGTCATCAATTACCAAAAAGGGGGGGATTGAAAGCACAAGTGCTCCCTGGTTGATTTTGGTAATTAATGTTAACATATCTCTTGTTGGACTAACACTTTTACCTAGTATGTTTCAGACAAGTTCAACAATGTAGTGGCATGGACTAAAGGATGTGGAACCCCTTCAAGATGCTAAGGACAAAGAATTGGCTCAAGCTTCAAGCACAATACTCTACATTTTCTATTTTAGTGATCCAAGATCACATTGAGTCTATAGGAAAAGCCAATACTATCAAGAGGGGATGAGGTGTTGCTTAATGGCTTGCTTGCTCAAGTGCTTAGTAATATGCTCCAAAGCCCTCAACTACTTTCTCACATCCACATATGACCTAAACCAAAAGTCTAACTCGGCCCTACCAATTCTTTCTATCAGGCGCCACCGAGTTCAGATGTCATAGCCACTGCCACAAACCCTAGGCAAATCGGTCTCACCGATAGGGATCTCGGTCTCACCGAGATGGGATTGTAATCTATTTGTGTATGTCCATTACCAAAATCGGTCTCACCGAGTTTGAGTAATCGGTACTATCGAGATTACAATGCAAACTCTCTCGTTAGCTTATTACCAAAATCGGTCCCATCGAGTTTGTGTAATCGGTCCTACCAAGTTTGCCTGACCAACTCTCTGGTTAGCTTATTACCAAAATCGGTCCCATCGAGTTTGTGTAATCGGTCTCACCGAAATTACTTTATGCCCTAACCCTAACCATATCAGTCCTACCGAGTTGCATGTTGGTCCCACCGAAAATCCTAACGGTCACTAGATTTGCTGAATCGGTCTGACCGGGTTTCTCAATTCAGTCCCACCGAGTTTGCCAAGTTGTGTGTAACGGTTATATTTTGTGTGGAGGCTATATATACCCATCCACCTCCTCTTCATTCGTGGAGAGAGCCATCAGAACGAACTTACACTTCCAACTTGCAGTTTCTGAGAGAGAACCACCTACTCATGTGTTGAGACCAAGATATTCCATTCCTACCATATGAATCTTGATCTCTAGCCTTCCCCAAGTTGCTTTCCACTCAAATATTCTTTCCACAAAATCCAAATCCTGTGAGAGAGAGTTGAGTGTTGGGGAGACTATCATTTGAAGCACAAGAGCAAGGAGTTCATCATCAACAAACCATTTGTTACTTCTTGGAGAGTGGTGTCTCCTAGATTGGCTAGATGTCACTTGGGAGCCTCTGACAAGATTGTGGAGTTGAACCAAGGAGTTTGTAAGGGCAAGGAGATCGCCTACTTCGTGAAGATCTACCGCTAGTGAGGCAAGTCCTTCGTGGGCGACGACCATGGTGGGATAGACAAGGTTGCTTCTTCGTGGACCCTTCATGGGTGGAGCCCTCCGTGGACTCGCGCAACCGTTACCCTTCGTGGGTTGAAGTCTCCATCAACGTGGATGTACAATAGCACCACCTATCGGAACCATGACAGAAACATTTGTGTCTCCAATTGCGTGTGAATCCTCTAAACCCTTCCCTTTACATTCTTGCAAGTTGCATGCTTTACTTTCCGCTGCTCATATACTATTTGCATGCTTGCTTGATATGTATTGTGAGTGTTAAACTTGTGCCTAAACTCCACTCCAACTTAAAGAAGTTAAAAACTGCAACTTTTGGTACTTAGTGTCTAATCACCCCCCCCCCCCTCTAGACACCTCTTCTCGATCCTTTCAAAGCTGCTCCACTGAAGTGTTCGTCAGGGTATAATGTTTCGTTGAAGTCACCCATGCACATCCATGCACCATGGGGGATGGTATGTAAGGTTCTAATGCAAAGCCAGCTATGGTGACGATCTGCTGCTCTAGGCGCGCCATAGAATCCTGTGAACCTCCATGCATTCGGTCGCTGAGCATCATCATGGACCAAAACATTGATGTGACTACGATTATATGATTTAAGTTCCACCATCACAGCATTAGAGTAGAACAGCCCTATGCCACCGCATAGGCCATCACTGTCTACTCCAAAACTGCCAGCAAACCCAAGGGTATGCTGCAGATCCTCTACTCTTTTCCCTCTGATTTTCGTCTCCATAACAAAAACCAGTTCAGGCCCTTCTTGCTTCACCACATTGCGAAGCTCGCGAACTGCCTCGGGGTTCCCAAGCCCCCGGTAGTTCCAGCTCAAACAGCTCATTGCGACGGGCAGGGCTGACTAGCAGCTCCTGCCGAGTTGTTTGAAGTCGTGGGTGTTTCTCTCTTCTTCTTCGGTGCTTGTTCCACTTCTGCACCTTCAGTAGTATCCTCGCCACTTGCTACTGCAGGGTTATACGGTATGATGACGTTGGTCTGCTGATCACCTTTCAATTCTGCAGTTGGCGCGGGCATGATAACCTTTCTGTAAACTTGCTTCGGAGGTCCCCCTTTCCTCTTGTTCTTGCCGTTGCTGCTATTTTTTCTGGGAGAGGTTACCTCAGGATTGCCATCACGAGTAGCACTTGATTCAGGAACGTCTGCTTTCCCACTTGGTTTTGCATTAGTCTGGTTCCTTTTTGTCCTCTGGTGCACGGATACTGGTTTTGAAGGGTAGCTCGCCATTCTCATCCCTGGTTTCCGGCGTTGGACAAAGCAGGTCCGAATGACCTAGTCGGCCACAAGAAAAGAAAAAGTTCAGGACATTTTCATATTGAATGTCATACCAGTCACGACCACCACGGGTCGCTGAATCTATAAGGATCCACCTCCGCAAAGGCTTGCTGACATCAATAGTTACTCTTGTCCTCAAAAATCCCCCAATGGGGTCGAACTGTACTGAGTGGGCGTTCACATCTATCTGTTTTGCCACAGCCTGCCCTCTCTTTTTATTGCGAAGATTAAAGGGTAGGTTAAGAACCCTAGCCCATAGTTGCAGTCTGTCAAACTTCAGTTCAGATGGTTTCATGCACTCGGAGAACTCCGTTGGGATGACAGCGTGCTTGCTAATGTGCCACGGGCTTCCGTCCCAGACGCGATCACGATCGCGCTTCTTGGCGAATTCCGCCACAAAGATGTTTACCCCCGCCGACCTGAAAGACAGGCCTTTAGGGTTCCCCCAGGCAGGTCGAAGAGCATTGGAGATCGTCTGGATGTGGAACGTGTGACGATGGAGAACTTTCCCGGCCAATGACCACTTCGTCGGATCGCCCTCGTCGCGTCAATCACCAGTGGTGTGGCTTCCTCTTCCGTCAGATCCAACTTGCCCATCGCCTCCGCCAGTCGCGCCCTTGCCGTGCGTGGCGAGAGAGCGCCTTCCTTGCCATTGCCAGCGCCAGATGCATCCATCTTGCACCGCCCCCAAAGCGCCCCGTCGATCAAGATCGGACATGCGCTGTCATCGCCCCTCGAAACCCTAGTCGCCTGTCGCGAGGCTCCTAAGTTTTCGGGAAAAAAACTAACCATGGACCCTAGCCGCGGTTGTATATGCCCGCTAGAGCTTGCTGTGTGCCTCCTGTCTTGCCGTACTTCATAGCCGCGGCCGTAACCACGTCCAGTGAGGCCTCACGCATGCCCAGTCATCCACACACACCCGCGCATACTCCCCGCTGCACACAAGCACATCCTCACGCGCACGCTGCCATGCATGCCCAGCCACGGTGGCAGAGCTAGCAATCTGTCTCTGTCATTGTTCTTCAGTTTGATTCAGATAAACTCGACTTCATGTGTGATCTAGCTCCAGAACCATTCCATGCCACAAACACCACTTTGGCGCAGTGGCTACCGCCCTTGAGTTTCTTTTTTTAGAACATAGACGTCACGGACGTCCGACTTTAAATTAATAAAGCCCTCAAATTAGGCAGCGTGCACAACCAAACGACCAAACGAAACTTAAACAGACCTAGTCTCCCAGGGTCTTAGACACACCACAAAACGAAACGACGCATGGAAAGTGCATTACATAGCATGTCCAGCCAACATTAGAGCATGCAGGCTCGGAGAAAACACTTCCAAAAGGGCCACACATCCCTATGAGGCAGCTGAAGGAGGCGGTGATGCTCGCGACGCGGAGTAGACAGAGCAGAGTCGAGCTAGAGCCAGAAGATGAAGATCAGAGTCGTGTTGCCTTCCCAGCGGGGCCCATTGCTGCAAGAACAAGATGCATTTGTAGATTACGTCAGCAGGATGAGAGGGGAACACACCCTCAATAGTAAACTTGTTACGGATGTGCCACAAAGCCCACAGCATGGCCGCCGCACTTGTCCACAAAACACGACGCGACGAACCCTGGACCGAGGACAAAGACGACACGATCTCAGGGCGGGAGCGTGGATCCCAATCTACCCCGCGGCCTCGCGTACCGCGCTCCAGGCAAAGCGCGCCAAAGAGCACCGGAAGAACACATGGTCAGCGTCTTCCGGGACACCACACAACGCACAAGGCCCGGAGGCCGGGCCATTGCGTTTGGCAATATTAATGGAAGTAGGTAAGCGGTCTTGGCAAAGTTGCCAGAGGAACACCTTGATCTTGAGAGGAATCCGAGCCTTCCAAAGCCCCGCGGCAGCCATAGGGACATGGCCTCGGGACAACTCTATATAGAGGGACTTGACAGTATATTTGCCGGAGCCCGAAAGCCCCCAGGACACCGTATCCGCGTTGTTCGACAAGCGAACTTCCGCTATCTTGGCCCTAAGGCGGTCCTAATCCTCCCTCTCTGGACCCGTGAGCTCCCGTCTAAAGTGGATAAGGGGCGGGGAGGAGCCAAGAGCCGAAGCAACCAATTGGTTGGGATGGACAGTGATGGAGTATAGTTGGCAGAATTCCGACCAAAGAGGTTGTTGTCCTATCCAAGTGTCGAGCCAGAAACGTGTGGAGCGTCCGTTATTAACCGAAAACATCGCACCCCTGGCGAAGAACGGTTTTAGGGATTGGATGGAGTTCCAGAACAGAGATCCGTGTGGTGCTGCCTCGAAGAAATTCCCCTCCGAAAAGTATTTGGCACGCAGGAGATCCATCCAGAGGCCGGTCTCTCCCTGAGACAGCTTCCAAATCCATTTACACATAAGTGCAATGTTCATCAACTTAGATTTGATGATCCTGAGGCCCCCCTAGGCTTTAGGTCTACACACGGCCTGCCATTTCACCATGTGGCATTTTTCAGTGACTGTGTTTGAGCAAAAGATACATAGGCTTTTGTTTTAAAAAATATATGTACCTTTAAAATCATGAGTGCTTTCAGAATATTTTCATTAGCTAAGCTTTAGGTTTGATCAAACTTGTATGGTTGGAGCTTTAGCCCCTCTGTATAAAATAATGAATGAGCATCAAACATTGAATAGCAGATGAATAATAGTTCGAAACGTCTCCATAATAGCAATAGCTATCATCTATGACATTTGTTTTATAACTATCAAACGTGCCTAAAACATCATTTTTATTGAATCCACATAACAAGTATTTATGGTAAGGGACACCTTCACATAGATTAAAGAAATTCATCAACGGTTCAACACTAAGGCTGTGTTTGATAGCAAAGTAGCAGAAAAACTAAAGTATTAAAAACTGCAGTAATTTAGTCAGTAGGTACACAATACCATGGTTTTAAGTTAGCAGAGTTTTTTATAGTATTCAGAGAACGTGTTTGGCTACAACACATAATGTTGTAAAATTTGTTGCCTAGCCATTAGGCAGAAGCATCTAGCTAGCCGTTGTGGTAGCAATGCAAAGACACGCAGCTGGCCGGTTGTCAACTGTTCCCATTGCGTTAATCTAGCTCGGTAGGTTAGCTAGCCCTTGCCATTCACGTTCATATGAACTGAAGCAGGTAGCAGCGGCGCAGTGGTCCCCTCCGGTCCCATATGAGGGTGACCTCCGTGGCGCACAGGTAGCAGCGGCGCGGTGCTCCCCTCCGGTCGCATATGAGGATGGGTCGTGACACCGTCTGCAGTTACCAGCGGCTAGATCGAGCGATTTATTAGCACATCGGGGAAGAAGATAACAACGGTAGTACCTTTATTTCAGCTACTCTTTTAAAAATAGGTCAGGAGTTCTTTTTTTTATACATAGAAAAAACCACAGTTTACCCAATAATGCAGTTTTAAAACCATTGTTTCTAATGGCAGCCAAACACCTCGTTGTAATTAAAACCATGGTAATCCAAAAAACTGTCCTATTCTTAGAATACTTCAAAAATACCAAGCTATAAAACGGGGCCTAAAGCATCGACCACTTGCATGGTGGTAGGAGCAAGCGGCAATGTGTAAGTCTCTTAAGTTGCGATACATATCCTGAAGCCGTGCTCCATGGTCAGCATTGCATCGTCATACGCCCATCTTCGTTACAACCAATACATGCACCTCAAACAACATGTTGGTGTTTTTAACTGATAAAATAGATAGTGATACAAATTTATCTGCGTGCAAATTGTACCAACGACTTGTATGAAAAAATGCAATGTTTCATTAAGATCACTATCTGAAGATGGGCGTATGACTACTTTTACAAGAACAAAAACGGAATCCAGAAAACAAACTGTAATACTTGAATGAGCTAGTCCATAGAGTTAATCTGAATTTGACATAGACAGTCAATAATGTTGAACACTAAAGCTTCTATACAATTTTGTGAGCATGTTGAACACAACATACTATATTCTGACAATCGATAGACCATCAAAGTAAACAATTCAAGATTTGCATGGGTACAAACATAGATAAAATAAACCTCCACACTCATTATGGCTTAGTTGAACTCTACATACTCGGTTGTAGCAGAGGTGTTCATTCCTGTTCCCCATAGACCATGGTGCAACCACAACAAAGGCCATCAACTGAAAGTGGAAAATTAGCACCAAATCACATCCTCTCATTTCCAATTTGATGTGGGTCATATTTCACCAAAACTTTATATTGTTTGATTATCTATTGGTCAAACATTAGAAAAGATCTCAAATTTCATGGGTGCCATATACAAATCAAGATAGGGAATAATATTGTAACATCTTGCATGTGCTTTGAGAGCAGCTGCAATTTCTGTGCCCACATCGCGTCTCTTGGACATTCTACAAAAGATGACAAGAAATTAGTATCTGGAACAATAATAAAGTGTTGAAGCACATTCTCGTGAAAGCAAGAGCATCACAATTCATGCACAAAATGCATCTTTATCTGTTAAAGCAACTAAATAATATGTTTTGAGGACTCATGCAAAAATATCATTCCTACACTGGAAAAGAAATGTCCAACATATCTGCCACTATTTTTTCCTAAAGATACCACTACCGATTGTGAAGTTTAATATCAATAGACAAATACTTATTTCAAACTGATAGGCGATTTTGCCTGCAGCTTTTTAGACAAGGAAATGGTAGCTGAACTGCCACACCCTTTCCTCTGGAAGGAAATGCCCTATGCAGAACCAACATATGTATTATATTCAATCAGTATAGTGTAGCAGGCAGCAACTAAGCAAACATGAAAATTTGAAAACAAATAACCTGACAGAGGCTGACACTCAAAAGCATGTTTTAAAGTATGTTCCTAATAACAGAGAGCCATTATCAATAAATTAAAGCAAAGCTATAGTGCAGCAAAGGTGTTTGTAAAGTAAAGTGACCATGTTGTTTTTAGGAAGCAATGGATAAAACATGAAAGAATGATGCTTTTTAGCACAAGAATTAACCGAAATCACTTTTTGTAGTACTTTACTTGGCAGCTGATAGAACACGACAAAAGAAATGGTAACTGTCAGAGTGCCAAATTTCGGCGGCACCAGAATGTGTCACCACAACACTGATTATATTCGTCCAACACCAAGGTTTCCACACATACAAAAAAACACAATTTACTGGTTATGTACACCTGTAGAGCCATAATTTTGAACTAAGGTTAAAAGGTGTAAAAACTAATTCAATCATTATTATGCGACATGAACAATAAATGCATATATGCATCCATGATGGAGAAACCAAAGGGAGGATCAAAGTAGTTTTTATCCACACTTGATAGTATAGTACATAAAAAATATAGCCCTGTATCTATTCATAAGCAATATGACAAAGAACATTTCAAATAATTACATTCAAAAGACTGGAGGTGGCGACAAGGCACCTATTATGCAATCAACTATAAGAAACAAATATTCTTATCAAACAACAAAAGGTTTTAGCTACCAAGGATTACACTCACAATAAGAAATCCTTCTAACTTTCTAACAAGGGAGTACATAATTATAATAGCCAATGAAACATAGAGATGCTGACTTGCAATTCAAAAATATAAACACCAGTACACCATGGCTGCTCCAGATGTTCAGTTATGTTCGAAAAGCATGACACGTGTTCAAATGGTTACTGGAAAAAGGATCTCACCTTGTTCCAACAGAACATGTAGTGATCCATAAACATACTAAATTTTCTCTAAATTCATTGGTTCAGCATCATGGCTCCATAGGATAATCATGCAAAAAAATACTTAAATAGACTTAGCAGCAAACCTGCTATGCACAAACAAGATCAAATGGTTAATAAACCTGCTATTCATCCTGAAGCTAGTTTGGTAAGAAAGAACATTTAGCAAACTAAGACGAAGATTTTCTAAGCTTGTGGCAAACATGCAATGTGTAGCACTGGAAAAATCATTAATAGTCTTTTGGGGAACAGTAGAAGTGAGCACTCATCAGCTATTCCAAAAAAACATTGCTTCATCAAAATTCCCTAATCAACAAATGCAAAATAAGCACCACCTGTTCATCGCCTCTATGACACAAGTCTCTTGAATTGAAACATAATAAGAAAATCTCTGAAGCACAGACATAAGTTTAGACATAAATCTTGCTCGGTGGGGAATACATGAACTATCCATTTTGTTGCAAAACAAAATAACTGACATGACAACATACATATCTTGCATCTCTTCATTTCATCCAAGAAATTGGCGGCAGTAATCCACTCCTTCCAATCGAAGAAAAATGCAAAGGAAAAAGAAGAAGAGGCAGTATGTACCTTTGCCACTGGCTAGGAGAATCTCAGCATAGGAACAAGGGAAGTTTGAGATATAATCCAGCTGGAGCAGTAAAGAGAAAACCAATTTGTAGCCTAGCACTACATAGTATAAAGAGGATGCACTGATCATGTGAACTGAAAAGGGGGAAGAACATGACCAGTAAAGTTTCCCTTCAGATGTACAATGACCATCTACACTAATCTTTATTTCATAGATGCATAATCGAGAGAAGAGGACATTTTCCTATTTCATTAATCACATCTCATGTACTCCCTCTGTAAATTAATATAAGAGCATTTAGATCACTACTTTAGTAATCTAAATGACCATCTACACTAATCTACACTAATCTTTATTCCATAGATGCATAATCGAGAGAAGAGGACATTTTCCTATTTCATTAATCACATCTCATGTACTCCCTCTGTAAATTAATATAAGAGCATTTAGATCACTACTTTAGTAATCTAAACGCTCTTATATTAGTTTACGGAGGGAGTATTTATTTAATTTTTGCTTATCCCCAACTGAGTTGATATTATCATTCTCATGCTTCATGACAAAATGGCCCATAATTCTTTCTTGAACACCATGTAACATCAAGCAGGACATTGGAAACTAATAACATTTTAGATAAAATATTTTTAGGCTGGAAACTTGGTTGTGCAATGTAGAAAGATCCTAACTTTAGATACACTACCTGTACATTAATATTTTTTTAGAAGATGAACTAATAGTTTAAAAATGTACTGACTAATTACATACCTCTACCTACGGAGCTGCTTTGCATCTCCACAAAATCAAGAGATCCATGTCTTTAGCTAAACATTAATATACATAAAGGGCATAAACTTTCCCAGCCAAGCTTCGGCGGCGCGAACAATGGCGAAAATATACCACCCAATGCATGCTCCTGGCATAACTTCCAATGAAGATACTATCAATCAATTGTTCCAACAAAGCAGACCAATTGGCTTGGTGCAAAAATGCCCCAGCAAAAACATTTTCATACACGTTCAGTGTGGATCATTACACTAATCAAAGAAAAGCAATGAGAATAGAGGAAGTGGCAACATGCAAGCTGAAGCAGACCATGTAGTTTGGGGAGGGGCACAGAGGCAGGCGTCCTTTAGCCTACCGCACAGCATTGGTGACCTTCATTTTGCTGCTCAGGGAGAAGACAATGCTATCTAACTGAATTTGAAAAGTGACCAAATTGGAGTAAATTCAGAACCCATCAAAACGAACCAAGTTGGACCATATGCATTTTGGACAAGCAAGCACACAAATTCTTGAGAATTACCTTGGAGGCTTGGACAGTAGAAGATGCTGCACCTAGGGAAATTTGTGTATATATCTCTTCTATATTGATCGCCCTCTGCTGAACAAATTAGAATCCAAAACAAATGATTCTTAGGCACTGATATTAATGACATGTTTGTTTCGCAAGTGTATACTAAAATTCGAAGAGCACAAAGGTAATATGTTATACTCCCTCCGATAAAAAAGTGTACTTGGATCCACGACGCAGCACCCCTCCCCTTCTCCTCCATCCTCTCTCGTCAGCCGCCGCCGCTGTTCACCTCCATCGTCTCTGTCCGACGCCGAGGAGCTGCTCACCCCACAGCCTCTTCTCCACCCACGACCAACGGTTGAGGAGGTGGGGTCTTCTCGCTGGGGTGGACGAGCAGGGGAGGTCCGGTAGGACGGTGTGGGGGGAGGGGAGCAGCTCGGCCGGCCTGCTGGGATGGAGCAGCGAGGCCGACCTCGCAACCGGTGCTCGCTCGGCTGGCGTATGGGGCTCCTCCTGGCGACTTGTTGACGCCATGCTCCACATCGGCTTCCTGCACGAAGGGTTGCCAATGGGCGTCCCCTGGTTCGCGGTGGCGGCGGACCCTGACCTCTTGCGCGGCACCCCGGCAACGGTATGACGCCGCAGGCGGAGGCTTCAAGTGGCCGCCAGATCCATATCATGGCTCCTCCTCCTTCATAGCCCATCCATGGTCACGTGAGTGCCATGCTAATTGCAGGCTTAACCGACGGGGCTCCTTGCGCGGTGGCCGGAGGAACAAGCTCGGCGGGGATTGGGAGAAAGAGACCGGGTTTGTGCGGGGACTGGGGACTGACAGCACGCAGAGTGGGACAAGGGTATGGGACGCACGTCGCGCACGGCGTGACACCATTTTATCTCTCGCTGGATGACCCAACCAATGGGCACGTGGACCAAAAAAACCACCTACCGTCGTGTGGGACCAACAGCCAAAGAGGCCCACCCGTCATAGTGCGTGGGGCGGGTGTGTCTCTGTCAGTCCATCCCCTCACTCCCCTCTAGCCAATCCCAGATGGGACACAACGAACGGATCCTCACCCGAAAGAAAACAACCCGCACGATAGACTTGTGGGACCAGTATTCAATGCGGACCACCTGTCATTGTGCATAAAGATAGCGGCAGCTGTGCAAACGTCAGGCCATCTATTCCCACCAAGCGTTGACACTGCACCCACGACGCACGGCGCGCGTGGAGAGCCTGTTCGCACGCAGCCAACGGCTCACCCAGCCAATAGCGTTGCTTAGCGAACCCACCAGTCATAGGCCATAGAAATTAACAACAAAGTGAAAACTGCAGTAAGAAACCAACGGCTGTGGCTTGTCAGTTGACCCAAAACCACCCGATCGGACGACCAGGAAGAGCCCAAATCGGGGGAGCATCGTGTGAGTGGGTAGCCCACCCACCTTATATGTTAGTATAATGCAACCTTCATCCATGTTAAAAATGTTTAGAATTGTTGTTTGCATTTATTTGCATAAATGCCATGCTAAAATGATTTCTTTCATAATTAAATAACCGTAGCTCGGAATTAAATATTCTTTATATGTAAATGGGGCAGAAAAATGCATAGATTAACTTGGTGCACTTTATTTTTCTGTTTAACAACTTTAAAATATGGTTTAGGATAGAACAGTACCAATTTTTAAAATATGCATATGGGGATTTTCCGATTTTGTTGTTCGTTGTTCCGGCCCCATTTAAACTTGCCTAGATAGGTAGTTTTATTATGCTTCACCTCTTGCCATGTTAACAACTTTTAACCTTGTCATGCATTATACTTGGTTGTGCATCATGCCTTGTTTATGTATTGTGTGTTTACCGTGTGATTTGCTTCTTTCCGGTTATGCTTCTTCTCGATAGTTCCTGTTTCGTTGCGACCGTGAGGATTCGTTCGACTACGCTTGCTTCGTCTTCGCCCGTTTGTCTTCTTCATGGACGCGTTCTTCTTCCTAGCGGGATTTCAGGCAAGATGACCGTTACCCTGGATCTCACTGCTATCATTGCTATGCTAGTTGTTTCGATGCTATTGCTATGTCGCGCTTCCTACCACTTGTTTATCAAGCCTCCCAAATTGCCATGTCAACCTCTAACCTTTTTCACCCTTCCTAGCCAACCGTTGTTTGGCTATGTTACCGCTTTGCTCAGCCCCTCTCATAGCGTTGTTAGTTGCTGGTGAAGTTGAAGATTGCTCCATGTTGGAACAGGACTATGTTGGGATAACACAATATCTCTTATTTAATTAATGCATCTATATACTTGGTAAAGGGTGGAAGGCTCGGCCTTATGCCTGGTGTTTTTTTTCACTCTTGTCGCCCTAGTTTCCGTCATACCGGTGTTATGTTCCTTGATTTTGCATCCCTAACACGGTGAGGGGTATGGGACCCTCTTGACAGTTTGCTTTGAATAAAACTCTTCCAGCAAGGCCCAACATTGGTTTTACCATTTGCCTAATAACAACTAAAACTTAAATAGGGGATTTTCACCGGCCCCCTAGTATTTTTAATCAAGCCCCCGGGCCAGTGCTCCTCTGAGTGTTGGTCCGAACTAGAGCACTGTGTAGGGCCGTCCCGGGGCAACCTGGGTTATTTTGGCACCTGTACGCGTCGCTCATCCGTGGTGCCCTGAGAACGAGATACGTGCGGATCCTATCGGGATTTGTCGGCACACTGGGAGGTCTTGCTGGTTTTGTTTTACCATTGTTGAAATGTCTTGTGCACCGCGATCCCCAGTCTGATCGGATGTCCCGTGACGGAGGATTGTCTCCGCGGATCATGAGCTTATAATGGGCTAAGTTGGGACACCCCTGCAGGGTTTAAAATTTCGAGAGCTGTGCCCGCGATTATGTGGCAGATGGAAATTTGTTAATGTCCGGTTGTAGAGAACTTGACACCAGATTCGAATTAAAATACCCAACCACGTGTGTAACCGTGATGGTCTCTTTTCGAGTTGGTCGAGAAGAGAACACGGTGGTGTTATGTTTGAACATAAGTAGTTCAGGATCACTTCTTGATCATTACTAGTTTGCGACCATTTGCGTGGCTTCTCATTGTATTCTTGTATTCGTAAGTTAGCCACCATATCATGCTTAGTCGCTGCTGCAACCTCACCGCTTATCCTTTCCATACCCATAAAGCTTTGCTAGTCTTGATACCCATGGTAATGGGATTGCTGAGTCCTCGTGGCTCACAGATCACTACAACAACAGTTGCAGGTACAGGTAATGTGATGATCATGACGTGATAGCGATGCTTGCTTGTCTTGAGTTATTCTTCTGCTTCATCGTTCAGGGGATCGGTTCTTGGTCGGTAGCCTGGGCTAGTAGGGTGGATTTCGTTTGAGTTTCTATTTGTGTTTCATCCGTAGTCGAATGTTGCTCTTATGTATGATGTGGTTGTATTCATGTGGCATTGTATGCCTCTTGTATGTATCCCCAACTATTATGTAACGGTACGATGTAATGATATCCACCTTGCAAAAACGTCTCCAATATGCACTTCTATCCTTGGTGGGACCTTCGAGTTCCTTTAGGATAGGGTCGCATATTGGGCGTGACAACTGTAGAATGCAGCGCCTATGCTCTAGGCATTGCACTGCTGTTTACTGCTAACACAAAGTTGACGGCAATTTCAATTCACCAGAACATCACAACACTTACAATAACTTGAGCATCATAGCAATTTGAACAAACACAAATTTTATGCCAATGAGTTAATGACAAATACCGCATGGATACATCCGGTTTCATGACAAGTGCACCGAAGCGAACTCCCTACTGAGTAGAGCGAGGCCATTTCCCCTTCTTGTCACGTGATGAGTCCTCCTCTTGCGCCTCGCGGGCCTTTGCAAGCTTTCTTGGCCTCTCCTCCTCACGAGCAAGTTTCGCTTGGCATGCCCTCTTCTCCTCTCTTTCTTCCGCTCCATCCTCTCCGTCTGACGACGCTCATCCTCCAAGCCTCTTAGAAACGATTCTTCGAACCGCCGTTGCCGCCTAAGACAATCTTGATATTGGTCCCTTTGGACATCTTCTGGCACTTCATGATCTATCCACGTGAAGTACTTGCATAGAGGAGGCAGTGACTGCATACAAATTTTTTGTTAGTGTTCACACACATTTGAGAGTAACATTTGACTTCTCGAGCTTACCAGTGGTTGGTCATAGGCGTTAGTTGGAAGTGCACGATCATAAGCATAGTTTGGGCATACAAAATATCTCCGCCCTTTCGTCCATGATTTCTTTCGGTCGGTGGACACCTTCACCTTACAAACATCTCCACACCAACATGGCGGGATGTTTACATGTTTCTCCTTCACCTTGTCCAAAGATGCGTCCTCCCACTTGTTCGGCATGTATTCTTGGTTAGCACACAGTGGCCTCGTCATGGAACCGGATGAAGCCATGCCTACAAAACCGAGAATTCTTGGTTAACCCTGATGTTGTAGGGTGGAACCCTAGATGGAGATCTTTCACGAATTGGAGGGGAAATCCCCAAGAACACGAAGAACACAAAGAACACAAGAGAGGGGAAACACTCAAATTGACTAGATCCAATCACACATATGCTAGATCCAAGAACACACAAGAGGTCACAATGAATCCAAGGATAACAAAGGAAAGACACAAGGTACTAGTTCGTCCCAATCCTATGTGGATAGAGGTCTTGATGATCCTATGATGGGGATCCTTCTCCAAGAGGAGGCTTGATATCCATAAGTGGATCTTCTCCCTTAGGAGGTCATGATCTCCATGAGGAAGATGAGCAAAGATCTCTCTTTGTCTATCAAATACTTTGCTATCCCTCTAAATGAGCTAGGGAAGGCGTATATATAGTCTAGGGACGAAATAGAGGGGGAGAGGGTTACAAGGGCAAAAGCCCCAACTTGCACGCAGGCCTTCGCGGAGTGGTTCGGGCACCCGGTGCAAAGGGGTCCGGGCACCCGGACAGGTCAGGGGCCGGCTGTAGGTGGCCCGGGCACCTGGGGTTTCCAAGCCCGGGCACCCGGGGTGGCGCCGAGAGGCTGGAGGCGAGAGGCCGGGCACCCGAGGGCCCAAGGCTCGGGCACCTAGACTAGGCAGGCGACCGGCTGGGCGGGCCAGGCACCCGGGGTGTGGTGGCCCGGGCACCCGGAGGTGAAGGCAGCAACTCTAGCGGGAGGGGCCGGGCACCCAGGCTCCAAGGCCGGGCACCCAGGGCCGGCTGGGGCAGCGCCCAGGGGGTGCGGGCACCCGGGGCCTCCATGGCCGAGCACCCGGGGCCGGCAGGGGCTGTGCCCAGGTTAGGGCCAGGCACCCGGGGCCGGAGTGGTCGGGCACCCGGGGTAGCGAGGGACTCCGCCAACTGTAGGGGAGGGCCGGGGTGGTCCGGGACCGCCTTCGCTTCGTGCTTCTCGCGCGTCCTTCTTCCTTCTCCTTCTTCTTGGGTATCTGGTGAACTTGGTGATTCCTCCTCCGTGCTTCCTCGTGACGATCTCCAAAGTACCTAAGAATGCATAACATTTCCATTTGAGGTAGAACCCGACTCTCATGTGAATCCTAAAGAAACTCGAAGAGGAAAGAGTTAACCTTGGTTTCGATGGTGCGTGCGTGTGTTGCTGTCATTGGTCCTCGGGGTGCTTGACGAGTTGTAGTAGAGTCCATGGGGATGAGCGAGGGATGCTCCGCATCATCTCCTCCCCCCTTGGGAGAGATCCGTCCACGGATCGTGATCTTCATCACCATGGGAAAGAGAGGGCGTTGCCTTGTAGAAGTGCACAACCACCAAGTACTCACCGTCTTCAAGCTCGAAATGGGCACTCTCCAATGTCGCACTGTGTCGTGATTCCTTCAAAAGGAACAAGTACAACAAACACTTGGAAAAACAAATGCGGTTAGCATGAGTGCAAAACCAAGCATTCAAGAGGTGATTCACCAAACAAGTGTCGTCATCAAGTGTAGCATATGGTGTGACAAGGGATTATGACATGTCATGTAAGCACACAAATTGAGCAAAATCAAGGACATCATGGAAACTAGCATATAAATGGGAGGTAGCGATGCAAATATGTGTGTCAAGAGAATAAGCATCTACCTCAAGATCATAGCAAACATGAATACAACGCTCGACAAATGGTCGATGGTAAGCATAAGAATCATTCACAACACCAAAGAAGATGATATGTCTAAACACATGCATCAAGTGCAAGACAATCCAAGCATAATGTGCATAAGGTGTAGAGAAAATCGAGTGGTACTCAACACGATAGCAAGAGAAATTGTTCATTATTTGTGAGGCAATCAAATCAATCATGTGACAATCAATGGGACATGGCATATGTGAAAGAATGACATTGTTGCAACCAAACATGTGATAGGAGCAAGTAATCCAAGAATTGGATGCAACGCACAAGTCATATATATCATGATGCATGGAAGTGTGAAAATGGCAAGTCAAAGAAAGATCTCTAACAAGTGCGCAATCAAGTGGTCCAAGATGACCAATAAGTCCCAAGGTGCAAGCAACACAAGTATTATGATCCTCAATATCCATGCTCAAGAAAGATGTCACCTTGAAGGCATGTCCTTGTGCATTCTTCACAATGCCGAAACACAAGCAAGTGCGATGTAGAAGTGTCGTGATTGAAGGTGGTTCACTCTCAAGAGCTCAAATGGTCAACTCACGTGAAGTGGAAGTCGAGACGAAATCCTGGTATCCTACACATGCACACAACAAAACAAAGAATGTATGTGCATGGTAGATAAACACATCATCCATCATGATGATTCTCTTCTCTTGCACATAACCGTTAGAAGTACAAGTGCATGAATAATAAGATGCAACAATGGCTATATTAATGACACTAGGTATATGGTGCAAAGAGCTAAGGCAAGCATGCTTCACGAGAAATATGTCAAAAGCTCCAAATATATTCGAGAATGCTATGGTGGCAATCTCATTATCAAGACTAAAAGCATTGTTGCACTGAATACATGGCAAATCATTTAGCATGAGAGAGGCAACACATGGAGATATATGACAAGAAGCAATAACAATCCTGTGCAAAGCATGTAGATGGTTGTCATCAACCGCATGAAGTGAGCAATTATGAATCATGGGTGATGCAACAAGGCAAGCAATCATAGTAATCAAGTCGTGCAAGCTAGTAGTGCGAAGATGCAACATACTAGAAGAAATCATGGCAATCATGTCATGTGAGCAAATAAAAGACATAGGCAATGCACATGACATATCGCAAGCACGAACACAAAGCAAGATCATAGTATCATCATAGGCACAGGGCACGAAGCAAACATGGCAATAACAAGTGATATCTCCACCAAGCTTGCAAATACACATACAAGTACTAGAATCAATCATCATGTGTAATGCAAAGCATGCGTCACAAATGCATGGCAAAGGTATAGGGATGAGTATATCATGCAAAGTGAACATGGCAAGATGGGCATAGAATATGTAATGTACAATAACCCATAGCCAAGTGAGGGCCATGTAGAAGAAATGTGTGAAGAGAGCGGTGGGAAAGGCAATCCATGGGATCCCAAGTCATCATTGATCTCTAGAGCTCGTTTTGTTAACTTATGGGATTGCAAGGTTGACAAGTATTCATGGGTACCTACACAGAAGAGACACGAACCAAAGAAAGTCTGTGCATGGTAAATGTACACATCATCCATCATGATGTGTATGTGCATGTGAGTGTTAGCACAAGATAAGCATCGCTCAAAGAAATTTGAGGCATGGTAGAGAAATATGGCATCCATCATGCAATGATAGTTATTGGGTTCAACATGCACTACAAAAAAAGACACATCCGTGACATTTTGGGTTGAACGATTTTTTTTTCTGTCATACTTATGACACTTCTGTGACGATAATTGTGACAAAACCCGGTATCATCATAGATGTGGTGGGCTCCTACTTCTATGAAAAAAAATCATAACAGAAAATGGGCTTTTCGTCCTGGGCAGGCCGGAGACACAGCTGCATGACATTATTTGGGACGTCCATGACGGAAAAAACCGTGGTAGAAGCAAGGGCGAGGAAAATTTCGGGGAGTGGTCGGGGGCCGAGCGATGCGCGTTTCTCTCATACCGTACGCGCGTGGGTGCGAGGCGTTGGGCTCTATTTGAACCCGAGCGAGGCGTCGCCTAACTGAACCCGAGTGATTACACTACAAGCTACACGTTACTGAACCCGAGCAATCGAGTGATTCCTTCGCTAGTGCTGCTAACTGAAGCCGATCGATGCTGCCTCTGGATGAACAGTGAGCGTTGCTGGGGGGTTTGGATGAACAGTGAGCGTTGTTGGGGGGGTGGATGAACAGTTCCCAGTGGGGGTGGATGAACAAGACCCCGTGGTGTTGCTTCTGGATGATCAGGACCCCGATTGATCGAGCCGGTTGAGGCTGGATGAATAGGACCCCGTGGAAGGCTGGATGAACAGGACGACCCCGTGGAGGGCTGATTGAATAGTAGACGGTGGAGGGCTGGATGAACAGTAGCCCGTGGAGGGGTGGTTGAACAGTAGCCCATGGAGAGGGCTGGTTGAACAGTAGCCGATGCAGTAGCGCGCGGTGGAGGCTGGATGAACAGGAGCCCGTGGATGAACAGTCGCAGGTGGAGGCTGGAGGAGTACGACGGTGGATGAACAGTAGCTCGTGGAGGCTGGAGGAGGTCGATGGTGGAGATGAACAGTGTCCCCGTGGAGTCCCGTTTTGCGGTACGCCACACCCCTCCCGATGAACAGGACCCCCATTTTGGCCGTAGCGCTCCAACACAAGTCTGTTTCCTCCGTTTTGCGGTACGCCACACCCCTCCCAATCAACAGGACCCCATTTTGACCGTAGGAGGTCCAACACAAGTCCGTTTCCTTCGTTTTACGGTACGCCAGACCCCTCCCGATGAACAGGATCCTGTTTCAAACGTGGTTGGTCAAACACAAGGTCGTTTCCTCCGTTCTATGGTACGCCAGGCCTCGTTTCCGGTTGTTCCGTCCAAGCCCTCCTGATGAACATGATGACGCATTCTGTTCCGACCCAACCGGTTGGCTCCCCATGAACACGACGACGATGTTGTTTCTCTGTTTCGACCCAGCCATGTACACGAGCCCTTGCCGTACGTATGCGCGAGTAGGCGTTCAAGACCCCGCCCATATGTACGTACGTGGTCATATTTTCTTTCTTGCACCCTGGCCGCTGTACGTACGTGTACATGCTACGTGTGCGCCTCTACTACGACACGTGCGCGCCTCTACATCGACCAGTATGTACGTACACGTTCGCGACCAGAATGACAATGCTACATATGCTTCGACCAGGTGGGTCCCGACTGTCAGGCACTTCCTTGCGTGTGAAGATGTAGCTGGTGGGTCCTAGCAGTCAGGGGGCGAATCATTTTTTCCCATAATATGGACGCACTTCCTTGCGTGCGAAGATGTAGCTGGTAGGTCCCAGCAGTCAGGGGGAAATGTTTTTTTCGCGAAATACGGTGGCCTGTTCGGTGGGTCCCTACTGTCAGGTGGAGGAATCATTATTTTTCGTGTAATAAGGAGGCACTTCCTTGCTGCGGCCATGGACCCAGCTGTCAGCCTCTCCACGTATAGTCCATGTCCGATGGAAATCATTCCTTGACCACGTTGACCACGCCGCACCGAGAGCACCAAGGCGGTGGACGACGACGAGGCCTAGGAAGGGGACAACGTGGAGTCGGGGAAGACGCAGCAGTGGATGCCCACGTGTATAGGAGTATGAGGGTTCACTGGTTCGGCTGCGGTGTGAGGCTGTTGTCGCCGTAGAATAACAGGGGGTGTGGGTGAGTAGAGGGATGGCCTGGCCAGTGGTGGGAGTAGTAGGTGCGGTGAGGCATCCGCGGCTTCACAGCCGGCCACGAGAGGTAGGAGCACGCGACACGACCGGCGGTGGTTTGGGAGGTTGGAGCAAGAAGACTAGAGGTTGAAGAAGCACTACGGTCATTGGATGGACATTGTACGGTCACTGGAGCTAGAATCGTTCATATTGACTAAGTTGACAAAGCCCTCCGTCCCTGTCAACTTAGTAGGCCCACAAGTCAGCCTCCCACTAAGGTGGGTCCCAGCTAGCAGGGGGGCTATTCATTTTTTTGTGCGTAATAAGGAGGCACTTCCGGTGGGTTCGAGCTGACAGCGGGGGGGGGGGGGGGGCGTTTTTTTTCACGAAATACGGTGGCCCGTCCGGTGGGTCCCAGTAGTCAGGGGGAAATGTTTTTTCGCGAAATACGATAGCCCGTCCGTTGGGTCCCTGCTGTCAGGTGGAGGAATAATTATATTGCGCGTAATAAGGAGGCACTTCCTTGCGGCTGCCATGGACCCAGCTGTCAGCCTCTCCACGTATAGTACTCTTACAATGGAAGTCGGTCATTGACCACATTGACCATGCCGCACTGAGAGCACCAGGGCGGTGGATGACGGCGAGGCCTAGGAAGGGGACAACGTGGAGCCGGGGAAGACGCGGCAGTGGAAGCCCGCGCGGAGAGGAGTACGAGGGTTCATTGGTTCGGCTGTGGTGTGAGGTTGTCGTCGCCGCAGAATAACAGGGGGTGTGGGTGAGTAGAGGGATGCCCTGGCCAGCGGTGGGAGTAGTAGGGGGCGGTGAGGCCTGCGCGGCAGCACAGCCGGCCACGGGAGGCGGGAGCAGGCGGTCCCGCCAGCGTTGGATTTGGCGGCTGGAGCAAGAAGATCAGAGATTGAAGAAACACGGCGGTTGTTGGATTGACACCCAACGATTATGTCTGCTAGAATCATTTGTTGACGTATATAATAACTAAAAAATCTTGCATATGCGTCAACTTAATAGGCCCACAAGTCAGACCATTCCCTCTTTTTTTAATAATTTATATATAGCTCATTGCAACTTCTTAAGCAATTTATTGCAGTCCATTTTTGTTTTTTTTGGTTGTCCAGGGCCAATTTCGCATATTTCCGTGGGTTCCAAACTATTTTTAATACCGAAATGTCGAGCCAGATTTAAAGTACTTTGAAGATATATTTAAATTAGGTTAATGCCTAGTGAAATAGGAATCTCAAAATGTGAAAAAACTCAGAAATTATAAAGTAATTGCCAATTTGTCATTTGTTTTTATATTTACAACCCATTTCATATTACTTTCAAGATTTGCATGCGTCTTGAAAGAGTTGCAGCCCATCAGGGCATAGAAAAATAAGTAGGCCTGGATTGGGTATTCTTCAGAAAAAATAAACTGGTCTCATTTTCACAAAGAAAAAATAGTTGGACTGGTCACATGGTGAACATAAAATATAAGCCCGGGCTAGACGGGCCATGGCACAGTTCAAACCCTGCTCCGTCTCAACAATAACAAAAAAATACTGCTCGAGAAGCTACGTCTGAGGTGTCAGCGATCTTGTGTTGTTCTCTTGTCTATTGACTATATGCGCTCACAATGTCGTGGGTCCCAGATGTCAGGAAAACACTAGGAGGAAGCATTTTATTTTTCCATACGCAGACATGGTGGGCCCCTACTGTCATCCTCTCCACGTACTTCTACCGATTCCTGTTGTTTGTTGACCATGTTGACAACGCGAGAGGGCGGCACCATGGCGAGCGCACGAAAGCGCGCGGAGGACGATGGCGAGGTCTCGGACGTTGGCATTAACGATTTAGGAGACGGTGGGGAGGCGATGCGTGCGTTGAGGCGCAGCCAGCCGTGGGAGGCGGAAGCAGGCGGCCTCGCTGACGCTGCTTTGGTTTTGGCGGCTGGAGGAAGACAGGACTGAAGAAACACGACAGACTGTAAAAGCAGCAGGGGTACTTAACAACCTTAACTGAAACCAGCAGGGGCACTTAACAACCATAGCTGAAAGCAGTATGAGTACTTATACAGGCTCAACCGTACAAAACACACCTCGAATAGTGTTACTTTGCCTACAGTTAACCAAGGGTGAGGCTGCCAAGCCCTAGGACAAGGCCCAGGCGCCACCCCACGCATCCACAACCTTCTGAAAGTGACTTCATCTCGCAATGTGGTCAATAAACATCATATTCGCCTTAGAGCCATGGAAAAGCAAGAGCATAATCTTCTGTCCTATTCTCCAAGATGGACGGGCCTTCATTATTTGAGACCACCCATGAATAACTATCTTTTCACCTCCAAGGGGAATGGAGTAGGTCGACATAAACATCATGTTGTGACCAAGCGCAAGTATGACCCGACCATAGTCAGGCATCTGTATAGGAACAATAGAACTGGGCAGTTTCCGTTTCAAGAAGATCACAGTTGTAAAACTGTGTATAAGCAATAGTTTATGAACAACATATATAAAAGAAAACAGCTCGTTCCATAAGTTTCTCGACACAGTTGGACATGTTCAACGAGTGCAGCAGTGGCACACATATCCCACGTGGCCTTCCACCATTGAAACGCCCCACAAGGACCTCAAGACGATCAATAAAGTGTAGGAACTTGTGGATGTCGTCCCAGTCAACTTCAGTGCCATCAGTAATAGCCGAGTTATTATAGAATAACAAACGAGCAGCCAGCTTAACTCTGGAAAAACCTACACGTGCCACCAATTATAAGAAAATATTAGTTAGAAGTAGCATCTTCGTGAGAGATTCGTTGCTACTTCTAAAGTTAAATTGTGATTAGTTAGACAGAATAGGTGGGTTAAGAAGTAATCGAGGAAACAAGCAAGAACCAGATACAAAACTAACATGGATGAACAATTGGAACGACGTCGGGGTGGAAGATCACAGTGAAGATGAGACCAGGTTCTGCTATTTCCGTCAACATTTGTGCGCCAACTTTCAGTCCGTAACACTTGAGAAAGTTTATCCACGTTCGGCCATAAAAAAGCAGCGATCTTTCTGGTTCATGAACCCAACATGGAACTTATATCCATGGCTTGTCTTCACTGTGACCATTAAACTGGTTTATTCAGTTATGGCAAGGCCGAGCATTTTGAGTACATGTGTTCTGGCAGAGCAAATAATGCACTGCGGGAAAAATAATATGAGAACACAATGTATTCCCTATCCAAATCTAGAAATAACTTCCTCCTTCACGTCAGTGTTGACCATCGTACTAGTAGTACCTTTTATCCAAATATAGCAATCCAAATTTCCAAATTAGTCGACAGCATGTTCCAAAAAAAAAACCACCCTCCCGGATGCAAAAGAGGATTCTAGGAACATACTGTGCGCGTTTTAAAATCTTGTGTTAGGATGAGAAGGAACAAGTGTGGTGTCTCACCGAGGGCGCAGAAACCTGTATGGTCCTTGCACTTTGGGCACTGCAAATGAAACACACTAGATTCAGTAGGAAGAGAAATGCATCAACGGCGGCGACTGCCATCCTAGGATTACCCGCGACCAAGGGACTTGGATTTATCGGGGATGGATGAAGAATTCGTATCTGGTTCTCCATGAGAAAACCCTATGCAATCGCCGAGAGGGGGTTTTCTCTGAACAAGCAGACAAGGGAGAAGTGGATTCAGTCATTCATGCCTAGTGAAATATTGCCGCTTCGTCCGTCCAGCTTACTGCTAAAGCTGGAAAGGGGGGTTTGTGATTTGACAGCTCATTGGGCATTACTGCAGCACTACGACCGGGGTGTGTCTACCGTGGAGTTGTGCACTCTAATTTGTGCATATGGCACGTGGACCCCGTTGTCGAATGCCCCACATATCAGCGAAAGGAAGTAGAAAGACAGGAGTAACTAGTTACACATAATTATATTTTTGATAGAGAGATACTCCCTCTATAAAGAAATATACAAATCTTTTATATCACAACTTTATACATAAGAAAAATCAAGGGGAATAATTTCTCAAAAAAATCAAGGGGAATATATTTATATAACATATAAAATTATAAAAAATAGAGTTGTTTTTAACACAATATAGACGAGTTGGTGATGATGGTGTGCCTGCCATCCTGCAATATAGGCCATCCAATTTATATCTGACGGATAGGAAGGGAACTATGGCAATTTTGCACAAAGGTACCCACACACCTCTCCACATTTGCAAATAAGGCCTTCCCTCGTTCATCCTTTTCTCTCACAAGATAAAATACACATACAAATGCATCTTGATGTTACGTGCAACGCACGGGCATTATGGGGGTTCAACTGAGAATATAATACTCAGACAGGCTCATGGTTCTGGACTTTGGGCCGCAGGCCCACCCTGCATGTTTGGGGGCCCATGTGTTCTACCTCGGCGCTTTTCATATTGCAAGCGATTGGTACGGCGCTGGTTTTAGATGCTATCGCAAGGCAAATACACAAAATTGAATAAAGCACGGCAGCTGTTGGGATGAAATCGAACGACATTTCCTAACAACCAATGAGAGTTGCAATTCTATCAACGATATACCATGTGATAAATAATACTGTCATACTACTTGTACACACATGACACTTGTTTCACCATGCCAGATTATTACATCAAAATCTCTCGGAGGATAGATCAGTTCGGCAGTTGCGTGCTGCTACTGAAGAATTTCAAAGTTGATTTGGACCAACTCTCTTTGTCGAGAAAGTTCGATATTGACATCATCCCCTACCTCAAGATATGATTTAGATTTGAATCTTTACCATCCTTTAGAATCAATCATCATGCGACCACCCTTTGTACTTACGGTATATTGAGCAGGTTCATTCACACCAAGGCTGCGCATGGTAAGAGAAACTTGGCCGCGGTCGCCCGGATTGTTGAACGACTCCCTCGTTGCTCTAGGAATTCTCTGTTTGCAAACAACAAGACATACCCAAACAGTTAGATCAACACACTGAATCATGTGAAACAACATGGAAAGAAAAAAGAACGAAGCACTTGGGCGGCTAATGCTTACCAAGAAGGTGGACATCTCGGTATTGTAAGGACTTTGGTATATGAAGTGCAAACTGCAGCCCAGTCTGTTGCTGGTGCAACTGCTCATTTGGTTGCCGTTGCACGGGCCGGAGCAGATGCAAGTGCAAGTGTTGGTGCAGGTACCGAAGCCGCTGCTGCTACCAGAGATGGTGCTCCTTGTAGAGCTGGTGCCGGTGTCAGAACAGGTGCCCGTGTCGATGCCTGATCCTCTGGTAGATCAGCCTGATCCGCTGACGCGGTCGGTGCCCAATCCTCAGCTGGATCAGACTGAGCTCCTGCCGCTATTAGTGCTAGAGCAACTGTCAGTGCTCGATCCATTGCTGAAGGTGGTATCGATGTGCGAGACAGCGGCGATCGTGTCTGGTCTGCTATGATCAGCTTTCTAACTTGACTAGGATCCGTGACGGTGATCCAGTTTTTTTATTCATTTCTTTTAAACGCAAGAAGGACTAATTGTGGCGTTTTTGTTAAACCAAGCTGCAGTTCATCATAGGGATTCAGCTTGTACTCAGACAACTGACTGATCCAATTTTTTCCAGTATTATAAGTGATGGACAGCGCCTTTGTTACTAACACGACATAAGAAGTGAAACCTGCAAAAATAGCCATCGTAGAGCAAACCTGTGGGGACCCCGACTCATAAGTCGTGATCACCGAATGCACGTGTCTTACACAGAAGCTGAATAACAAGAGTCTTACATCCATGCATACCGTCTTACACAAATTATGACCATTATGGTCAAGTCTTACATAGATAAAGCCACAAGGGTTGAATACCGAATAAACTTAAGCAGTGGAAATCTTCGTCGATAAGTAGAACCCATGCCATCTGCCTTAACCCTATAGGCATTCTGACTGGGAAACGACCTAGTTCGCATGTTCGTCTCCAAAGGACTCTTCTTCGAACTCTTGTTCTTCCATGCCTGGCCAATTAAATAACCAGTAGCAAGCCAATGAGTACTTGAATGTACTCACAAGCAACCCATGATTGGAACAGGGCACAATAATGCAATGATATAGCACCAAGTAGGTAGTTTGTAGAAAGCTAGTTTGAGTGCAATGACATGATCTATCAACAAGTAAAGTATGCATCACGTGAGTATAGATATTCGTATGGACAAGTTTCAGATATCAACATAAGCAGAGTTGGACACCAATCCAACTTGATCATCGTGTCAAGTCATCTGACTTAACCCAATTATCTTCATCAACACACACACACATGTGGTTTGTAAAACTCTGGATGTAGTTTAAGCAACACCGCCCAACTGTCCTTGACCGTGGACACGGCTATTCGAATAGTTTTACACTATGCAAAGGTGGCACACTTTACCCACAAGATCCGGGGAACTTCCATGTCATCCACGACCCACGGTACCTAAGTACCCGGGGTAAGTACCCGATAACTATCCTTCCCTAGACGACACTAACATAGAGTCCACTCGATTGGTAGTAACCCCTGTGCCAAACAGTTCATATCTTAAAATTGTGGAGCCTCGCCCCCATATTCATCACATACCACTCGCACGGGGCACCAACGGTGCGTCCGGTGCCCTATGAAAATAGTCATGGCCGCCCTACCTGGCACGACCCCATCCCGAGAGTGACTTCCTCTCACCCCCGTCACTAGTAATGTGGGCACCATGCTAGTATCGGCCTAGGTAATCAATAGTGCCCTTTCCCATATAAGGGTAGAGTGGTTGCGCATGTAAGGTTGGGACAGTCGAAAAATCTTAAATCTAATCCATTTTCGAAAACACTCCCACACAACTTGCTCCGGTACACCACTTCTTTATCAAGCGGTAACCTAGCTCACTATCTCCCTCGGGCATTAGTGGCACCCGACGGGTTTTTTGAAAAGTCCTTGAAAACAACTTGGTTTCCTTCACCATGCATATACCCATCCCATTTGCGTAGCAGCTACTTAGCATCCTAACTACACCCACTCGCATAACCCTCATAGAAAGGTAGGGTCATGCATCATGCAAGTGTCAACGAGAAAAGCAACGGAGGCAGACCACCTTAAGTGGTCACCACATCATCATGGCTTCGATGCAAGCAATAAATGTGCCATATGACATGCATAAAAAGGGTTTCTTAGACATGGTCAAAGGGTTGCTTGCCTGGCTCAGCAAAGTCTTCTAGGTCTTCAAAGTCTTCTGGTCCAACTCCTTCGTCAGCAACGCAATCTATCGTCACAAAGTAATAACGAGAAAAATAAGGCAATAATAAAACAGAAAAAGCAAAGTGCTTAGAAAAATGTCAACTTTTTTTTGTTAAATACTAGGGTGAAAACTAAGAATGAGAAAAATCCTAGTTTTGGATTTGGAGTCATGGAAACAGTGCTAGGAATTTTCAATGACAGGCATAAATGCTCAAATTCAAATTTAAATTTGAACAGTGAAGAAAAGTTGGTTTGATAAGAGTGAAATCAGCACCACTAAATAGGTGGGTTTATTAAAAGAATTTAGGAGTTGGAATTATTGTATTTGGTTTATTATTTAATCCTGTGGAATTTTTGGAAAAGTGACCGAAAAATAAAAGGAAAAAGACCACTATGCAACTGGCTAGAACAGCCGCAGCGCACAGGCCCAGAGGCGATTCGGCCCGGGCGAGCCGAGCGGTGCGCGCGCACCAGGTTTGAACCTGACGGGCGGGGCCCAGGCGCTAGTGAGAGAGAGGGAGGCGAGGGAGAGGAGAGGCTGACAGGCGGGGCCGCCTGTCATCCCTAACCCTACAATAGAAGGTCGACGAGCTCACCGGCGACAATGCAGTGCACGGCGAGGAAAGCGGAGGGCAGGGTTCGACTACTCGTCGTGTCACCATTCGGGTGGAGGCTGCAAAATGAGCGGGACAAAGAGGGAAAGCGATCAGTGGAGTGCGGGGGTTCCAGATCGGGGCTTAGGAGCAGCAGGGAGATCTTCTACCATCCTGAGAGTAGCGGGCGGTGTAGGGGGTGATTATGGGAGTGAGAGAGCGAGTGGTGAGGAGAGGAGGGCTTGGGGAGGCCCTTAAATAGGTGGGCGGTGGTCCACCGAAGAGGTGTGCACCGACGAGCCTGTTGCGGTCGTCGCAGGTCACGGGGCTCGACGGGGTGTGTCTGCGGCGTTTGTGGGGTTGGTCCAAAGCGAGGGAGTGTAGAGAGAGGGAGCATGGGGGCCAGAGGCTCTGCGCGTGTGAGCGCGCTCACTGGTGCGCTCGAGCGGCCGACGCGCGTGCGAGCTGGGGTGAGAAGAGGGAGAAGGAGGAGGGGGACAGAGGCGTGGCATGTCGCAGACGTCGAGGCGCATCGTCGGGCGCGCTGGGGAAGCCCGAGGTGGCCGGAGGTGGTTGGCAGGGGGCGGCTACAGTGCTTGGCCGCACTGTAGCTCGCTCTAGAGCGCCCAAATGGTCGGCATGCCATTTTCTATGTAGTGTGGGCGCGCCCAAGCATGTCTAGCAGGTCTAGGAGGGAGTAAAGAAAGGGGGAGGTGCCTTGGATGCCATGGATGGCCAGTAGCAGAGGAGTGGGGTTGAGAGAGAGAGAGAGGGGGGGGGGAAATGGGTTGTCCAAAGGGAGAAAGTGGGGTTTTACCCCTCCAATAATTGAGCTGTGGATTTGCCATTGTTACTGGAGGTGCAAGGGGACTAGGAGGGGCTGTGGTAAAAAGTGGAACTCATGGAGATTAGTCGAAGTGGCAAAGTGGTGTTTTTGGAAAAATGGCAGAAGGTGTTTGTCGTTGATTTGGGCAAGAGGATGAACTCCTCTTGTCATAAGGCTTGACAGGGTCAAATGGCATGAGAAAATGAGAGGGTCTACCAAGATTGAGTCCATTTGGGCAAAGTTGCCAATGCAACTTTTGTAAACCCTAGAAATCAACAGAAATGAGTTTTCCAAGATCTAGAGATGCAAAAGTATTCTCCTTGATGCACCACTTGGTGTAGTGTCATAATTTAGGGTTTAGAACATTCCCACAAAGGTTGAGAGCAAAAGGAGAAAGTTGACAATGTAAAGTTGTTCAAACTTGGATCTGGACAGAGATGGTTTTGGGGCACTTTTGTGAACCAAAACAGTTTGGGTTGAGCTGAAACTCTGCAGGTCATCCTAATATGCACATGTGACTTGCTAGAATTTTACTAGATTTATTTGAAAATATTTCTTGTAGAAATGTTTCAAATATTTGAAATGGACAGAAATGGTTTTGGTGGGTTTTGCCCAATATTTTGAACATGACCATGTGTTGAAACTCTTATATATGGAAAATATATTTCCACTGAGTGTCCCTGATTTTTCCCAAATATTTTTGAAGCTTTAAAATAATTTTAACCTATTAAAGACCATTTTTGGCCTAAATAAAAAGCCTTTAAATAAAATAGTAAAATTACTTCTAAAATTATATTTTTGTGGTTTATGGGAGTCCAATATCTAATAGGTTTCAAATATACTCTTTGAAATATTTTTCATACCCCAAATCAAGTACTTGTAGTGCAAACCTCAATTCAGGGGGTTTTGGAAAACTAATTTTTGAAAATACTATTTGGCCAAATAATTTTTGTAAGAAAATACTATACTGTTCTGTACACATGGCATGATCATTGGGCAGAAGTTTGGGGCAAGGAGATAAAGTATATAAGGTGGAGTTGTGTTGACTTTAAAGAGCACTTGAAAATCACAAAGAGAAAACCAACTCCAAATAAAAAGCCAAATAATGCAAAAGTTTTTTGTTGATCCAAATTTTCATGCTTTATTAATGCAAATGACATGTTACAAAATGCAGGGTGTGACAGACCTACCCCCCTTACAAGAATCTCGTCCCCGAGATTCCCAAACTAGGCTTTAAAAGAGATCGGGAAACTCGGATCTAAGGTAGTCTTCACGTTCCCAGGTTGCTTCTGCTTTAGTGTGGTTGCTCCACTAGACCTTGAAGTACTTGATGGTGCGGCTCCAAGTGCGTCGTTCAGCCTCGTCCAAAATGCAGATGGGCCTCTCACGGTAGGTCAAATCAGGCCGAAGTTCACTGGCTTGGTGATCGACGTCTTTGTAAAGATCAGGCTTGTCTGGAACTTGGAGATACTTCCGGAGTTGTGACACGTGGAACACATTGTGCACATCGGATAGTTCAGGTGGCAATTCCAACTGGTAAGCCACTTCTCCTTGCCGTGCAGTGATCTTGAAGGGGCCGATAAATCTTGGTGCGAGCTTCCCCTTAATGTGGAAACGCTTGGTCCCCTTAAGAGGAGTTACTCGCAGGTATTCATAGTCTTCGACTTGGAAGTCTACTTGTCGGCGACGAGTATCAGCATAGCTCTCCTTTCTTGACTTGGCGGTCTTCAGTCACTCTCTGACTTGCTGAACTTGCTCTTCTGCCTCATGGAGGACATCTGGTCGAAAGACTAGCCCTTTTCCGGTTTCTGACCAATTGAGGGGTGTGCGACACTTGCGTCCGTACAACACCTCAAATGGTTCCATCTGGAGGCTTGACTGATAACTGTTGTTGTAGGAGAACTCGTCAAAAGGGAGGCAATCTTCCCACCTAGCTCCATATGCTAACACATAGGCTCAGAGCATCTCTTCGAGTATCTGATTCACTCGTTCTGTCTGACCTCCGGTCTGTGGGTGGAAAGCAGTGTTGAAGGACAACTTGGTCCCCATGGCCTCTTGGGACTTCTTCCAAAACCTTGAGGTAAACTGGGTTCCTCGATCTGGCACAATCTCCTTGGGAACACCATGAAGACTTACAATTCTGTTGATGTATAGAGTTGCCAGTTGGTTACCATCATAGGTAGTCTTAAGAGGAATGAAATGGGCTACTTTGGTCAAATGATCGACTATGACCCAGATGGAGTCATGTCCCGTGTTTGACCTAGGTAGTCCAGTGATGAAATCGATTCCGACTTTATCCCATTTCCACTCGGGAACCTTGAGTGGTTGGAACAATCCAGCAGGTCGCTGATATTCAGCCTTGACCCTTTGGCATACATCACAGTTTGCAACGTAGGTGGCAATCTCTCTCTTCATGCCATGCCACCAGAATCTTTCCTTTAGGTCTTGATACATCTTGGTTCCTCCTGGGTGGATGGAATATGGGGTGTCATGAGCCTCTTGCAAGATCAAGTTCTTGAGCTCAGACTTGTTTGGTATGCAAATGTGATTCCCAAACCACACAATTCCTTGCTCATCCTCTAAGAATCCTGGGGCCCTGCCTGCCTTGACCTTCCTCTTGATGCCTTCAATACTCTCGTGTCCCTTTTGAGCTTCCTTGACATCATCCATTAAGGTGGGCTTGACTTCGAGGTTGGCTAAGAATCCTGGTGCAACCAGTTCCCACCCGAAGCTTTCAAGCTCCTTATGCACGGCAGGTAGCCTTTCCTTAATCATAGCGTTCAAGGAACAAGCCTTTATGCTTAATGCATCTGCTACCACATTGGCCTTTCCAGGGTGGTATTGGACACTGAGATCATAATCCTTGATCAATTCTAGCCATATTCTCTGCCTCATGTTCAATTCCTTTTGGGTGAAAATATACTTCAGACTTTTGTGATCCATGTATATCTCACACCGCTTCCCTAGGAGGTAATGACGCCATGTTTTTAGGGCATGAACTACAGCTGCCAATTCGAGGTCATGAGTAGCGTAGTTCTCTTCATGAGTTCATAGCTGTCAGGACAGATATGCTACGACTCTGCCTTCTTGCATAAGAACACCTCCAAGCCCAGCTCTCGATGCATCACAATATATCACAAATTCCTTGTGAATGTCTGGTGTGGCCAGAACTGGGGCGGTTGTCAATCTCTTCTTTAGCTCTTGGAAGCTTTCTTCGCACTTCGGCGTCCACTCAAACTTCTTGTCCTTCTTCAAGAGCTGGGTCATGGGTCGGGCAATGCTTGAGAATCCATCAACGAACTTGCGGTAATATCCCACGAGTCCGAGGAAGCTTCTGACTTCCTTCACATTGCTCGGGGTTTGCCATTCAGTCACGGCTTGAATCTTGGTGGGATCCACTGACAACCCTTTGGCAGTCAACTTATGACCCAAGAATCCGACTTCATGTAGCCAAAATTCACACTTGCTAAACTTGGCATACAGTTGGAGCTCCCGAAGCTTGTCTAGGACCATCCTCAGGTGTTGCTCATGATCTTCTTCTGTCTTCGAGAAGACAAGAATGTCATCAATGAAGATGACAACAAACTTGTCCAAATATTCCATGAAGACCTTATTCATGAGATACATGAAGTAAGCAGGGGCATTGGTCAATCCAAAGGACATGACCGTGCACTCATACAGGCCATATTGGGTTACAAATGTCGTCTTCAGAATATCTTGGGGTCTGATTTTCAGCTGGTAGTACCCAGATCTGAGGTCGATCTTGGAGAACACCTTCGACCCATTGAGTTGATCAAACAGATCTTCAATCTTGGGAAGTGGATACTTGTTCTTGATTGTAACTTCATTGAGGGAGCGATAGTCAATGCACAAGCGGATGGTACCATCCTTCTTTGCCACAAACAGAATAGGTGATCCCCAAGGGGAGGCACTAGGGCGGATAAATCCCTTCCTCAATTGCTCTTCCAGTTGCTTCTTCAACTCTGCTAACTCTTCCGATCCCATTCTATAAGGCTTCTTATAGATGGGTCCTGCTCCGGGCATGAGCTCGATGATGAACTCAATGTCTCGGTCAGGAGGCATTCCTGGTATCTCATCAGGAAAGACATCGGGGTATTTGCATACTACCAGCACTTGCTCCAATCCAACTTCTGACAAACACTTGACTTGGGCGCCTTGACCAGAGGAGGGGTTGGGAGCAAACTTAACTTCGACTCCTTGGTCATTGGTCACAGTGACAGTTCGGTTGGCACAATCTAACAAGCCTTGGTGCTTGATGAGCCAATCCATACCTAAGATCACATCCAGGCCTTGCGATCTTAAGATAATAAGGTCTGCTAGGAAATCTACCCCGTTAATGAAAATCCGGACTCCTTTACATCTTACCTTGGCTCTCATCTCTGCTCTGGGGGTTTGTACCACCATAGGGTTATTCAGGGGTGTAGGGGTCATGCCACTTTTTAATGCAAACTTTTGGGTGACAAATGAATGTGTGGCTCCAGAATCAAACAAGACAGTTGCAGGCATTGAGTTGACAAGGAACGTACCCAACACGACGTCCGGGTCTTCCTGGGCTTCTTCTGTAGTGACATGATTCACACGACCCCTGCCATTGCTGGGAGGGTTGCAGGGAGCTTGGTGGGTGGCATCCCACGGCCTTGGCCTTGGTTCTGCGCATTGGGGCGCGGTGCATCTGGCTTCTTGTTGGGGCAATTCTTGGAATAGTGTCTTGGCTGACCACATCCAAAGCAAGTGACTTGATTGGAGTTGTTGCTCTTGCCGGCATTGTTATTGGGGTTGTTGAAAGCTGGCCTGGGGTTGGCATACTGCTGAGGCTGATAGTTGGTGCAGGGTGCAGGGGCTCTTGGCTGCTGATAGGTTGGCCTAACCGGGGCTGGTTGCCATGGGCGAGGCTTCTGGTTGTTGGAGCTACCCTTGCTGATCATTTTGCGCTTACGGGTATCATCCAAAGCACGTCACTTGTCCTCAAGCATGAGTGCCTTGTTCACCAGATCAGGAAAGGTTGGGCAGTCACACACAACAAGTGAGTACTGCAGAGTCTGTTTAAGGCCTTCCATGAAGCGCTCTCTTTTGGCAGCATCAGTGCTGACATCCTCGGGAGCATACCTTGAGAGAACACTGAACTTCTGCATGTACTCCTTGACAGTGCTACTTCCTTTCTTCAGGGCTCGGAATTCACGCTTCTTGGTGGCCATGATTCCGGAAGGAATGTGGGCCTTGCGGAATTCTACCTTGAAGTCATTCCAAGAGATGTTTTGCCAGCATGCATGACCTTGAATCCATCCCACCAAGCTCTGGCAGTTCCCCCGAGACAGTGAGCAGCATATGCCACCTTCTCACGGTCCTCAGTGCAGCCGGCTACTTCCAGCAGATCCTCAATGGTGTGGACCCAGTCGTCTGCATCCAGGGGTTCAGCAGTCTCAACGAAGGTGGGTGGTGCATGCTTCTTGAACTCCGCCAACATGGAAAGTCCATTGCCGTTCCCCGATGGCTGGTGGTTGACAGCCTGAGCAATCATCTGGAGGGTTGTAGTGTTGGCTTGGCATTCTTCTCGGAAGGCTTAGAGAAGCTGAGCCATGTCCATGTTCGGGGGAGGTGGTGGTAGTGGAGTCTGTCCTCAGGCTTGGTCCTGGCTGGCTCCTGCTTCATCAGAACCTCCGGCTTCTTACTGCTAGGTAGAGGTACCAGTACGTGTTACAACAGACATCCTGTTGGAGCGGTCAAGGTCTCATGATTGGGAAAGATGAGGAAATGCAATATAGATGGGATGCCTAGTAAGGGGGTCGGTATGACACTAATTGTATTCATGCAAGGGCCAAAAAGGCCAAACACATTCATTAAAAATCCAAATGGGTGATGTAGTCGTTTACAGGTTCCCAAAGGAAAGTACGACTCCCATCAAACACATCAAAAGCAAACGCAACACTAAATGGTTTCATATGAACTATTACAAGGACTCGACTTTGCATAGGGGGTACACAACCTATCCTACCGTAGGGGTTACAAACTGGCATATCTGAGTTGCGAATGATGCCTGAGTGGTGGAATGCTCGGTCGCGTATTCTGGCTCTTCTGGGTCTTCCTCCTCATCATCAGTATCCTAACTTTCCTCTTCACTTGAAGGGGTGGGGGAGTGGAGGAGCTCAACACGGCTTTGCTTTTTCGGTGGTGCAAAGAGCTTTCAGTAATCCCTTGTGCTCATGCGGTGTTGCTATGGGGGACCTCCATCCTTTGGGGGTCTTCAGCCTCGGTATGCGGCTGCGGGCTGTCCAGGGGGAGCACCTTCTTTCTTGAGCCTATCTGTCTTCCCTTGTGCTTGGTGAAGAAGTTCCTTGGTCTCATGAAGTTCCTTTCGGAGCTCCATTGATTCTGAGGCCAAGTGTTGTACCAGACTATCGGCACAAAGGCTGAAGTAGGTCTGGAATCAGAGTGGAACTCCTTCCTCCAATGGTGGAGCTGGTGCACTGCTCTCATCCTCACCCTCCTTTCGATAAGGCAAGAAGCGGGTTGCCAACTCATCCACCATCACGGGAAGAAGGTCTCGGAGGCGGGCGAGTGCCTTGAGGGTTGCCGTCTCGACGGCAAGAACCAGTGTTGCCATCTGGGGTCCCTCAAAGAACCAGATTGTTGGAGAGTCATTAGCCTTCACGATCACTTCCACATGATACTCTGTCTCGGTGTTATTGATCCAATGCTCATGGTAGGTGAAAATGGGGGCTCGATGAAACTGGCACTTCTTGAGGCTATCCTCGAGAAGCACGGGAAATCTGGTGGTCAGGAAGTCTTCGGGTACGGTAGCCATCTACAAAGGTTGAATGGGAGAGGTCAATATGGAAATATATCTTGGGTTTGGTAAGCTTAGAAAAGAAGAGGAGTATAGAGGGTTTTGCAAAACGGGTTCTGTCACCCATGCTAACTAAGGCTTCCTACAGTTAGAATGGCTCTGATACCAGCTCTGTGGGGACCCCGACTCATAAGTCGTGATACCCGAATGCACGTGTACAGTGATCCCAGAGATCAATGCTCACTGAACACACAGAAGCTGAATATTACATCCATACATACCATCTTACACAAATTATGACCATTATGGTCAAGTCTTACATAAATAAAGCCACAAGGGCTGAATACCAAATAAACTTAAGCAGCGGAAATCTTCGTCGATAAGTGGAACCCATGCCATCTGCCTTAACCCTACAGGCATTCTGACTGGGAAACGTCCTAGTTCGCATGTTTGTCTCCAAAGAACTCTTCTTCGAACTCTTGTTCTTCCATGCCTGGCCAATTAAATAACCAGTGGCTAGCCAATGAGTACTTTGAATGTACTCGCAAGCAACCCATGATTGGAACATGGCACAATAATGCAATGATATAGCACCAAGTATGTAGTTTGCAGAAAGCTAGTTTGAGTGCAATGACATGATCTATCAACAAGTAAAGTATGCATCATGGGAGTACAAATATTCGTATGGACAAGTTTCAGATATCAACATAAGCAGAGTTGGACACCAATCCAACTTGATCATCGTGTCAAGTCATCCGACTTAACACAATTAGCTTCATCAACACACACACACATGTGGTTTGTAAAACTCTGGACGTAGTTTAAGCAGCACCGCCCAACTGTCCTTGACCGTGGACACGGCTATTCGAATAGTTTTACACTCTGCAGAGGTTGCACACTTTACCCACAAGATCCGGGGAACTTCCGTGTCATCCACGACCCACGGTACCTAAGTACCTGGGGTAAATACCCAATCACTATCCTTCCCTAGACGACACTAACATAGAGTCCACTCGATTGGTAGTAACCCCCGTGCCCAACAGTTCATATCTTAAAATTGTGGAGCCTCGCTCCCATATTCATCACATACCACTGGCACGGAGCACCAACGGTGTGTCTGGTGCCCTGTGAAAACAGTCATGGCCGCCCTACCTAGCACGACCCCGTCCCGAGAGTGACTTCCTATCACCCCCGTCACTAGTAATGTGGGAACCATGCTAGTCCCGAGAGTGACTTCCTATCACCCCCGTCACTAGTAATGTGGGCACCATGCTAGTATCGGCCTAGGTAATCAATAATGCCCTTTCCCATATAAGGGTAGAGTGGTTGCGCATGTAAGGTTGGGACAATCGACAAATCTTAAATCTAATCCGTTTTCGAAAACACTCCCACACAACTTGCTCTGGTACACCACTTCTTTATCAAGCGGTAACCCTGCTCACTATCTCCCTTGGGCATTAGTGGCACCCGATGGGTTTTTTGAAAAGTCCTTGAAAACGACTTGGTTTCCTTCACCATGCATATACCCATCCCATTTGTGTAGCAGCTACTTAGCATCCTAACTACACCCACTCGCATAACCCTCATAGAAAGGTAGGGTCATGCATCATGCAAGTGTCAACGAGAAAAGCAACGGAGCAGACCACCTTAAGTGGTCACCACATCATCATGACTTTGATGCAAGCAATAAAAGTGCCATATGACATGCATAAAAAGGGTTTCTTAGACATGGTCAAAGGGCTGCTTGCCTGGCTCAGCAAAGTCTTCTGGGTCTTCAAAGTCTTCTGGTCCAACTCCTTCGTCAGCAACGCAATCTATCATCGCAAAGTAATAACGAGAAAAATAAGGCAATAATAAAACAAAAAAAAGCAAAGTGCTTAGAAAAATGTCAACTTATTTTTGTTAAGTAATAGGGTGAAAACTAGGAATGAGAAAATTCCTAGTTTTGGATTTGGAGTCATGGAAATAGTGCTAGGAATTTTCAATGACAGGCATAAATGCTCAAATTCAAATTTAAATTTGAATAGTGAAGAAAAGTTGGTTTGATAAGAGTGAAATTTGCACCACTAAATAGGTGGGATTATTAAACGAATTTAGGAGTTGGAATTATTGCATTTGGTTTATTATTTAATCCTGTGGAATTTTTGGAAAAGTGATAGAAAAATAAAAGGAAAAAGGCGACTGTGCAACTCGGCCAGAACAGCCGCAGCGCACAGGCCAAGAGGCGATTCGGCCTAAGCGAGCGGGGCCCAGGCACCAGTGAGAGAGAGGGAGGTGAGGGAGAGGAGAGGCTGACAGGCGGGGCCCGCCTGTCATCCCTAACCCTACGACTGAGGGCCGACGAGTTCGCTGGCGACGATGCAGTGCACGGCAAGGAAAGTGGAGGGCAAGGTTCGACTCCTCGTCGTGTCGCCATTCGGGTGGAGGTCGACTTGGTCGCTGGGGTGGCCCGGTTCACCGGCGGCGAGGTCATGCAGCGGAGGAGCTACGGCAGGTCACCATTCCGGTCGTCTCAGGCTGCAAAATGAGCGGGAGAAAGAGGGGAAACGGTCAGTGGAGTGCGGGGGTTCCAGATCGGGGCTTAGGAGCAGCAGGGAGGGCTTCTACCGTGCGGACGACGGCGAGCCGCCGCGGCGGAGCTCGAGCTCGAGAGCTTTTGGAGAGGAGCAGGCGGTGTAGGGTGGTGATTATGGGAGTGAGAGAGCGAGTGGTGAGGAGAGCAGGGCTTGGGGAGGCCCTTGATACGTCTCCGTCGTATCTACTTTTCGAAACACTTTTGCCCTTGTTTTGGCCTCTAACTTGTATTATTTGAATGGAACTAACCCGGACTGACACTGTTTTCAGCAGAACTGCCATGGTGTTGTTTTATGTGCAGAAAACAGAATTTCTCGGAATGACCTGAAACTCCACGGAATATCTTAGAATAAATAATAAAAAATCCTCGCCAAAGATGAAGACCAGGGGGCCCACACCCTGTCCACGAGGGTGGGGGCGCGCCCCTCCCCCTGGGCGCGCCCCCTACCTCGTGGGCCCCCTGGTGGCCCTCCGACGCCAACTCCAACTCCATATATTGGCTTTCGGGGAGAAAAAAATCAGAGAGAAGAATTCATCGCGTTTTACGATACGGAGCCGCCGCCAAGCCCTAATCTCTCTCGGGAGGGCTGATCTGGAGTCCGTTCGGGGCTCCGGAGAGGGGGATTCGTCGCCGTCGTCATCATCAACCATCCTCCATCACCAATTTCATGATGCTCACCGCCGTGCGTGAGTAATTGCATCGTAGGCTTGCTGGACGGTGATGGGTTGGATGAGATTTATCATGTAATCGAGTTAGTTTTGTTAGGGTTTGATCCCTAGTATCCATTATGTTCTGAGATTGATGTTGCTATGACTTTGCTATGCTTAATGCTTGTCACTAGGGCCCGAGTGCCATGATTTCAGATCTGAACCTATTATGTTTTCATGAATATATGTGTGTTCTAGATCCTATCTTGCAAGTCTATAGTCACCTACTATGTGTTATGATCCGGCAACCCCGAAGTGACAATAATCGGGACCACTCCCGGTGATGACCATAGTTTGAGGAGTTCATGTATTCACTATGTGCTAATGCTTTGTTCCGGTTCTCTATTAAAAGGAGGCCTTAATATCCCTTAGTTTCCAATAGGACCCCGCTGCCACGGGAGGGTAGGACAAAAGATGTCATGCAAGTTCTTTTCCATAAGCACGTATGACTATATACGGAATACATGCCTACATTACATTGATGAACTGGAGCTAGTTCTGTGTCACCCTATGTTATGACTGTTACATGACGAACCACATCCGGCATAATTATCCATCGCTAATCCGGTGCCTACGAGTTTTCCATATACTGGTTTCGCTTATTTACTTTTCCGTTGCTACTGTTACAATCACTACAAAATACCAAAAACATTACTTTTGCTGTCTTTACTTTTGTTACCGTTACCACCACTATCATATTACTTTGCTACTAAACACTTTGCTGCAGATATTAAGTTTCCAGGTGTGGTTGAATTGACAACTCAGCTGCTAATACTTGAGAATATTCTTTGGCTCCCCTTGTGTCGAATCAATAAATTTGGGTTGAATACTCTACCCTCGAAAACTGTTGCGATCCCCTATACTTGTGGGTTATCAAGACCTTTTTCTGGCGCCGTTGCCGGGGAGCATAGCTCTATTCTTTGAGTCACTTGGGATTTATATCTGCTGGACACTATGAAGAACTTGAAAGATGATCGAACTACTATTTTGCCCTCAACTACGAGGGGAGGTAAGGGACTGCCATCTAGCCTTGCACTAGATTCTCCTTATGTTATGAGTAAGTTTGCGACACCTAAACCTACTACTGCTATTGATTCTGATATGTCGCATGTTATTGATGATGCCACTTCTGCTATGCATGATACTTATGATGAAACTACTTCTATGCTTGATACTACTGTGCCACTTGGTGAATTTCTTGATGAGCAAATTGCTAGGTCTAGAGAAAGAGAAATTATTGAACCTGAACACGATGATGTTAGTGATGATGAACCTATGCCTGCTATTCCTGAGGGTTATCTTTTTAATGCTGAATCTATTGAAGCTGTTCTTGCTTGCCAGGATAGTCTTGAACGTAAGAGGTTGCTAGTTAAGTGGAGTAAAGAATCTTTTAGAGATAGGATGAGACCCGACCCTGCTTTTGCTACTTCACCTATCTGTGTTCCTGATCAGGATTATTATGATTTTTCTGTTGATCCAGATATAATTACTTTGGTTGAATCTGATCCTTTTTATGGCTATGAATCTGAAACTGTTGTGGCACATCTTCGTAAGTTAGATGATATAGCTGCCCTGTTTACTAATAATGAGAGATCGCGCTACCTTTATTTACTCAAGATATTTCCGTTCTCATTAAAGGGTGATGCTAAGAAATGGTTTAATTCTCTTGATCCTGGTTGTGTGCAAAGTCCCCAGGATATGATTTATTACTTCTCTGCTAAATATTTCCCTGCTCATAAGAAACAAGCTGCTTTGAGGGAAATATACAATTTTGTGCAAATTGAAGAAGAGAGTCTCCCACAAGCTTGGGGGAGGCTTCTCAAGTTACTTAATGCTTTGCCTGATCATCCTCTTAAGAAACCTGAAATATTTGATATCTTTTATAATGGACTAACTGATGCTTCCAGAGATTACCTGGATAGTTGTGCTGGTTCTCTTTTCAGGGAAAGAACACCGGATGACGCTGAAATTCTATTGAATAATATGTTGGCTAATGAAAATAATTGGGCACCTCCCGAGCTACCTCCTGAGCCAGTTCCTGAGCCAATTACTGAGCCTATTCCTAAACCAACTCCGAAGAAGAGAGGTGTTCTATTTCTCAGTCCCGAAGATATGCAAGAGGCAAAGAAATCTATGAAAGAAAAAGGTATTAAAGCTGAAGATGTTAAGAATTTACCTCCTATTGAAGAAATACATGGTCTTAATTTACCGCCTGTTGAAGAAGTATATGATCTCAATTACTTATTTACTGAAGAACCTCCCGATATCCCGACACAGGTAGTAAAGGTAAATTCTCTCTATAGATATGATAAAGCTGAAGTCCCTCCTACTAAAATTGCTAGTCAGTGCTTGGATGAGTTTGATGACTTTATGTTTAAGCAAGATGACTTTAATGCTTATTTTGGTAGACAATTAAAACAGAATACCTTTATGATTAAACGCTTGAGTGATTATATGGCTGATATTAGAGGTGAACTTAAACTTGTTAGCAAACATGCTTCTATGGTTACCACTCAAGTAGAACAAGTACTTAAAGCTCAGAAAGAAGTGCTTGATGAAATGAATAGTAAGAAAAATGATTATGCTGTTAGAGTGGCTACTAGAACTGGTAGAATGACTCAGGAACCTTTGTATCCTGAAGGCCACCCTAAGAGAATCGAGCAAGATTCTCAGAGAAATAATATTGATATACCTAGTTCTTCTAAAAGGAAGAAAAAGAAAAATGATAGGACTTGCAAACTTCTAGTGAACCTATTGCTGAACCACCTGATAATCCAAATGATATCTCTATGTCTGATGCTGAAACACAATCAGGTGATGAACATGAACCTAGTGATAATGTTAATGATAATGTTCATGTTGATGCTCAACCTAGTAATGATAATGATGTAGAAGTTGAACCTGTTGTTGATCTTGATAACCCACAATCAAAGAATCAACGTTATGATAAAAGAGACTTTGTTGCTAGGAAACATGGTAAAGAAAGGGAACCATGGGTTCAGAAACCCATGCCTTTTCCTCCGAAACCATCCAAGAAAAAGGATGATGAGGATTTTGAGCGCTTTGCTGAAATGATTAGACCCATCTTTTTGCGTATGCGATTAACTGATGTGCTCAAAACAAATCCTTATGCTAAGTATATGAAGGATATCATTACTAATAAAAGAAAGATACCTGAAGCTGAAATTTCCACCATGCTTGCTAATTATACTTTTAAGGGTGGAATACCAAAGAAACTTGGAGATCCAGGAGTACCTACTATACCATGCTCCATTAAAAGAAATTATGTTAAAACTGCTTTATGTGATCTTGGAGCCGGTGTTAGTGTTATGCCTCTCTCTTTATATCGTAGACTTGACTTGAATAAGTTGACACCTACTGAAATATCTTTGCAAATGGCTGATAAATCAACTGCTATACCTGTCGGTATTTGTGAGGATGTGCCTGTTGTGGTTGCAAACGTTACTATTTTAACGGACTTTGTTATTCTTGATATTCCCGAGGATGATAGTATGTCTATTATTCTTGGAAGACCTTTCCTTAATACTGCAGGGGCTGTTATTGATTGCACCAAAGGCAATGTCACTTTTCATGTTAATGGCAATGAGCACACGGTATACTTTTCGAGGAAACAACCTCAAGTTTATAGTATCAACTCTATTGGAAAAGTTCCATCGATTATATTTGGAGGTTTTGAATTTCCTCTCCCTACTGTCAAGAAAAAGTATGATATTCTTATTGTTGGGGATTTTCATATCCCCGTTGAGGTAACTTAGTGTTATTCGAAATTTCTCCGGTTCCGTGATTATTCGGAATGAGTTTGTTAACAAGACTTGATCAACCTTGTTAGTGGGTTCATTTTGATGATCACGAGATGGATGAAACTAGAAGCACAACCTTCTGTACCCTCTTTATATTTTCTGTTATTTAGTAGAAATAAAGTAAAATAGTATTTTTCTGTCTGTTTCCTGACTTATCCGTGCAATATAAAAATATCCCGAAAATAAAAGTCCTCAGAATGCCATGCCAATTTAATATGATTTTTTCGGGAATATTTGAGAATTTACTGTGCAAAAATTACCACGGGGGGAGCTGCCACCTGGCCACGAGGGTGGAGGGCGCGCCCTACCCCCTGGGCGCGCCCCCTGCCTCGTGGGCCCACGGTGGCCCTCCTCCACTTATTCCTGCACCCATCTTCTTCCTCTGCCTCACACAAACACGAAAAACCAACTCAAGCACGAGTTCCAGCCCCCGTTGCTGTGATTTTCGATCTCCTTGCTCAAAGCACCTCTCGCAAAACTGCTTGGGGAGATTGTTCCTTGGTATGTGACTCCTCCATTGGTCCAATTAGTTTTTGTTCTAGTGCCTTATTCATTGCAAATTTGTGCTGCATAGGTGACCATGTTCTTGAGCTTGCATGTCAAATTTATATGGTTCCAAGTTGTTCCAATGCTTTATATAGGCTCTAGGCACTTGTGGGAGTTGTTGCTATCAATTTTATTGAAGTTGGTTCACTTTTATTTGAAGTTACTAAAAATTTCAGATTGTTTCAGAAATAATGAAGAGACTTTTGAGGGGCTCGTCGAGCCGAAGCTCTAAGGAAAAACAAAAGGAAGAAGAGGAGAAGCCCAAATTTAATTTACCTCGCACCGCGGAGGTCCGGCCGTGTGAATGGCCTTCCGATGACTTCTTGAGGAGAGCTGGGATTCATGAAGATTTCTATTTATTGATTGAGAATGCCGGCCTCACCGACTTCCTCCACGACCAACGTCATCAGTATCTCTTACTCGCAAATACCTTTGTGCAAAACTTCTACTTTTTCCCTAAGAAATCACCTCCAACAGTAGAGTTTCATTTATATGATGTTGTTAAAGAGATGACATTAGCTGAATTCTGCGAGGTTTGCAGAATACCCTTTGAGGGCACCTTAGATGAACCCCACCGCAACGAAGTAGAAGCTTTTATTAACACTATCACGGTGGGAGAAACCAGGAAGGTTTCTGATGCGAGGATCACTAGCATTCATTATCTTGTTTTACGCTACTTTGCCATATTTGCTAGTCGTTGCTTGATTGGACGCGGGAACTGTGGGAACCTTAGTATTCCTAATATTATTATTTTGCTCCATGGTTTATACCGCAATAACTCTGTTAGTATGGGTGGAATTGTTGCTAGACGGTTAAGTCAGAACCGTACTAAGGGCCCCACTTTTGGAGGCATTTATGCTTCGCGCCTAGCTGAACATTTTGAAATACCTATTAGGCATGCGGAGAAAGAAGAAACAGCGCTGCCCCGTGCTTATTTAGATTACAAGAGTATGATAGCGCATGATTTTCTTGTTAAGAGTCGCGATGGGGAGCTCAAATATAAATTATACTTTGATAAACATCACCCTGAGACTATTACTTTGCCTGCTCCTTCTTTGTTTAACTTGTTTGCGGAACCTCACATTGTTCTGTGGTCGGCTGTTCAAGCCTATCGGAACCCTGCACCAGCCCCGGAGCCGGAGCCACAAGATGAGCCTCCACGACTATCTGTTTATTCTTGGGATCCAGAGGAGGCTGCCAGCCAGTGGCAGTCAGAGTCTTCTTCGTCACACTACGACCCCAGCTTCACCTACGGATATCCGCCAGGCCATCCCTGGCAATAGACCAACTTATGCCAAAAGCCTAAGCTTGGGGGAGTATGTATTTCCCACCGACATTACATTTATGTTCACACACACTCATTGCTAGATGTCGGTGCTCATACTCTTTCACTGTAATATCCATGCTAGTTTAAATTTCTTTTTCTTTCTGCTTTCTTCTTGTGTGTTTGATAAACTTTAAGAAAAACCAAAAAAATAGTTAGTTTACTTTTCATGCTTGTAGTAGAATTAAAAAGAAAACCCAAAAATATTTCCCGTTCTTCTTTTACTTGTTGGGAGCTTTCCCGTGTAAATAGTTTTTATTTCTTTTCCTTTCTTTGGGGGGTCGAGAAGACCATATTGAAAATGCTTAGTGGCTCCTATATGCATTATTGTTTATCTAACTTAGAGCCCATATTATGTGTCTTCTCTCTTGAGTTGGATGCTTGCAGATTCCAGCTTAGTCCAATGCACGTGCACTCTTATTATTATACACACCGTTCGGTCGTGCAAGTGAAAGGCAATAATGATGATATATGATGGACTTATTGGGAAGAGAAAAGCTGGTATGAACTCGACCTCTCTTGTTTTTGTAAATATGATGATTCATCGTTCTTGATTCAGCTATTATGAAGTAAACATATTTGCAATGACATTTAGAGATTATAGTTGCTTGTGCCATGCTTGATTAGCTATGAGTTATAATGGTTTACCTTGCGTGCCAACATGCTATTAGAATGATTATGATGTGGTATGATGGGATGGTATCCTCCTTTAAATGCATTGAGTGACTCGACTTGGCACATGTTCACGCATGTAGTTGAATCCAATCAACATAGCCTTCATGATATTTATGTTCATGGTGGATTATATCCTACTCATGCTTGTACTCGGTGTGAATTAATTTTAATGCATGTTTACGACTGTTGTCGCTCTCTCAGTTGGTCGCTTCCCAGTCTTTTGCTAGCCTTCACCTGTACTAAGCGGGAATACTGCTTGTGCATCCAAACTCCTTAAACCCCAAAGTTATTCCATATGAGTCCACTATACCTTCCTATATGCGGTATTTACCTGCCGTTCCAAGTAAATTTGTATGTGCCAAACTCTAAACCTTCAAATAAACATTCTGTTTTGCATGCTCGAATAGCTCATATGTCAACTAGAGCTGCCCTTATCTTCCGTGTTAGGCGGGTTATTCTCAAGAGGAGTGGACTCCGCTCCTCATTCACGAGAAAATGGCTGGTATCCGGGATGCCCAGTCCCATGCTTCGTGCAAACTAAATCAAAATAACTGCAAACAAAACTCCCCTTGGGACCCGTTGAATGTTGGAGGCACTCGTTGTTTCGAGCAAGCCATGGATTGATGCTTGTGGAGGAGGGGAGTATAAACTTTACCATTCTGTTTGGGAACCGCCTATAATCTGTTTAGCATGGAAGATATCGTCGTCTTTTAGTTGTTATGTTGACAATGAAAGTATGCCGCTCAAAATATAATTTATCTCTATTTCAAAACCGAGCTCTGGCACCTCTACAAATCCCTGCTTCCCTCTGCGAAGGGCCTATCTATTTACTTTTATGTTGAGTCATCACCCTTCTTATTAAAAGCACCCGCTGGAGAGCACACTGTCGTTTGCATTCATTATTATTGGTTTATATTGGGTATGACTTGACTGGATCTCTTTTACCATGAATTACAATGTTTAGTCAGTCCTTGATCTTTAAAGGTGCTCTGCATTTATGTTTTGCGGTCTCAGAAAGGGCTAGCGAGATACCATTTTGTTATATCATGTTATGATTATTTTGAGAAAGTGTTGTCATCCGAGTTTTATTATTATGGCTCGCTAGCTGATTATGCTATTGATATGAGTAATTGTGAGACCTACGTGTTATTGTGAGTATGGTTAGTTCATAATAATTGCTGAAACTTGAATGCTGGCTTTTCATGTTTACAACAACAAGAGCAAACAGAGTTTGTAAAGTTTTTCTTTTTCTCTTTCAGTTTGTCAACTGAATTGCTTGAGGACAAGCAAGGGTTTAAGCTTGGGGGAGTTGATACGTCTCCGTCGTATCTACTTTTCCAAACACTTTTGCCCTTGTTTTGGACTCTAACTTGTATGATTTGAATGGAACTAACCCGGACTGACGCTGTTTTCAGCAGAATTGCCATGGTGTTGTTTTATGTGCAGAAAACAAAAGTTCTCGGAATGACCTGAAACTCCACGGAATATCTTAGAATAAATAATAAAAAATCCTCGCCAAAGATGAAGACCAGGGGGCCCACACCCTGTCCACGAGGGTGGGGGCGCGCCCTCCCCCTGGGCGCGCCCCCTACCTCGTGGGCCCCCTGGTGGCCCTCCGACGCCAACTCCAACTCCATATATTGGCTTTCGGGGAGAAAAAAATCAGGAGAAGAAATCATCGCGTTTTACGATACGGAGCCGCCGCCAAGCCCTAATCTCTCTCGGGAGGGCTGATCTGGAGTCCGTTCGGGGCTCCGGAGAGGGGGATTCGTCGCCGTCGTCATCATCAACCATCCTCCATCACCAATTTCATGATGCTCACCGCCGTGCGTGAGTAATTGCATCGTAGGCTTGCTGGACGGTGATGGGTTGGATGAGATTTATCATGTAATCGAGTTAGTTTTGTTAGGGTTTGATCCCTAGTATCCATTATGTTCTGAGATTGATGTTGCTATGACTTTGCTATGCTTAATGCTTGTCACTAGGGCCCGAGTGCCATGATTTCAGATCTGAACCTATTATGTTTTCATGAATATATGTGTGTTCTAGATCCTATCTTGCAAGTCTATAGTCACCTACTATGTGTTATGATCCGGCAACCCCGAAGTGACAATAATCGGGACCACTCCCGGTGATGACCATAGTTTGAGGAGTTCATGTATTCACTATGTGCTAATGCTTTGTTCCGGTTCTCTATTAAAAGGAGGCCTTAATATCCCTTAGTTTCCAATAGGACCCCGCTGCCACGGGAGGGTAGGACAAAAGATGTCATGCAAGTTCTTTTCCATAAGCACGTATGACTATATACGGAATACATGCCTACATTACATTGATGAACTGGAGCTAGTTCTGTGTCACCCTATGTTATGACTGCTACATGATGAACCACATCCAGCAAAATTATCCATCACTGATACGGTGCCTATGAGTTTTCCATATACTGGTTTACGCTTATTTACTTTTCCGTTGCTACTGTTACAATCACTACAAAATACCAAAAACATTACTTTTGTTGTCTTTACCTTTGTTACCGTTACCACCACTATCATATTACTTTGCTACTAAACACCTTGCTGTAGATATTAAGTTTCCAGGTGTGGTTGAATTGACAACTCAGCTGCTAATACTTGAGAATATTCTTTGGCTCCCCTTGTGTCGAATCAACAAATTTGGGTTGAATACTCTACCCTCGAAAACTGTTGCGATCCCCTATACTTGTGGGTTATCAGCCCTTAAATAGGCAGGCAGCGGTCCACCGAAGAGGTGTGCACCGGCGAGCCTGTTGCAGTCGTCGCAGGTCACGGGGCTCGTTGGGGCGTGTCTGTGGCGTTTATGGGGTTGGTCCATAGCGAGGGAGTGTAGAGAGAGGGAGCAGGGGGGCAAAGGCTCCGCGCGTGTGAGTGCGCACACTGGTGTGCTCGGGCGGCCGGCGCGCGTGCGAGCTGGGGTGAGAGGAGGGAGAAGGAGGAGGGGACAGAGGTGGTTGGTAGGGATCGATTACATTGCTTGGCCGCACTGTAGCGTGCTCCAGAGCATCCAAATGGTCGGCATGCCATTTTCTATGTAGTGTGGGCGCGCCCAAGCATGTCTTGCGGGTCTAGGAGGGAGTAAAGAAAAGGGGAGGGGCCTTGGATGCCATGGATGGCCAGTAGGAGAGGAGTGAGGTTGAGAGAGAGAGAGAGAGAGAGAGGGAAATGGGCTGTCCATAGAGAGAAAGTGGGGTTTTACCCCTCCAATAATTGAGCTATGGATTTGCCATTGTTACCGGAGGTGCAAGGGGACTAGGAGGGGCTGTGGAAAAAAATGGAACTCATGGAGATTAGTGGAAGTGGCAAAGTGGTGTTTTTAGAAAAATGGCAGAAGGTGTTTGTTGTTGATTTGGGCAAGAAGATGAACTCCTCTTGTCATAAGGCTTGACAGGGTCAAATGGCATGAGAAAATGAGAGGCTCTACCAAGATTGAGTCCTTTTGGGCAAAGTTGCCAATGCAAATTTTGTAAACCCTAGAAATCAACAGAAATGAATTTTCCAAGATCTAGACATGCAAAACTATTCTCCTTGATGCACCACTTGGTGTAGTGTCATAATTTTGGGTTTAGAACATTCCCACAAAGGTTGAGAGCAAAAGGAGAAAGTTAACAATGTAAAGTTGTTCAAACTTGGATCTGGACAGAGATGGTTTTGGGGCACTTTTTTGAACCAAAACAGTTTGGATTGAGCTGAAACTCTGCAAGGTCATCCTAATATGCACATTTGACTTGCTAGAATTTTACTGGATTTATTTGAAAATATTTCTTGTAGAAATGTTTCAAATATTTGAAATGGACAGAAATGGTTTTGGAGGGTTTTTCCCAATATTTCGAACATGACCATGTGTTGAAACTCTTATATATGGAAAATATATTTCCACTGAGTGTCCCTGATTTTTCCCAAATATTTTTGAAGCTTTAGAATAATTTTAACCTATTAAAGACCATTTCTGGCCTAAATAAAAATCCTTTAAATAAAATAGTAAAATTACTTTTAAAATTATATTTTTGTGGTTTATGGGAGTCCTATATCCAATAGGTTTCAAATATATTCTTTGAAATATTTTTCATACCCCAAATCAAGTACTTGTAGTGCAAACCTCAATTCAGGGGTTTTTGGAAAAACTAATTTTTGAAAATACTATTTGGCCAAATAATTTTTGTAAGAAAATACTATACTGTTCTGTACACATCGCATGATCATTGGGCAGAAGTTTGGGGCAAGGAGATGAAGTATATAAGGTGGAGTTGTGTTGACTTTAAAGAGCACTTGAAAATCACAGAGAGAAAACCAACTCCCAATAAAAAGCCAAATAATGCAAAAGTTTTTTGTTGATCCAAATTTTCATGCTTTATTAATGCAAATGACATGTTACAAAATGCAGGGTGTGACAAAACCAAACGGTTTATTCTGTGATGAATGTCACATGGCAAAACCTGCATCGTAAAATTGCAGGAAAAGAAAGAAAACATGACACTAAATCAATAAGATTTAGACAATAAATCAATAAGATTTACTTGATGTGACACGAGTGAATCCTTACCAGGAAATCACTATGTTGAAGTACTAAACATAAGATTGATCGTCCAACTACGGGTGGCATGCAGGGGCCCCGCCTACTCCCACAAGCACGACAGTCCAAAGGTCGTTACAAATCGTATGGACCGAACATCCATGGGACTGGAAATCCTGGTGGGTGCGATAAACCCTGCAATGCATACAAATATTGGAGTGTAACCATAATTGATAAACCGTCCTCACAAAAAAGATGATATGGATACTTCAAAATATATAGACTGAATTGAGTGGACAGACATTAACATAGACCGTTCTCAGGACTGACCACACACCAAAAGTGGTAGTACTAATAAACAATATAGGGTTCACAAACACAAATCAAGTACTGAACAATAGTACTTACTACAGACAAGCAAAGTTGCACTAATTAAACTCTGCAAACTATTTCTTGCCACCGACCTACGGGATGAACCCCGCATAACTGACTAGGCCATGGACTTCGTGAGAGATGTCTACATGCACCATCACCATCTCGTCAACCTTGGAGAAGCTAACAGAGTGGTCTTTCCACTCATAAACATGATGACGAAGACAGGCTACATCAGATTTGTTGAAGCTTTACAAGAACCACACCCTTCGGAATTGAAGGCATAGCCAGGAAATTGTTGTGGTCAAGTACAGCCTCGAGAACACGCCTGACAACAATGCTACAAGAAAACACTAGTTCAGGACACGTGGCAAGAAGGACACAGCAGCTGGATAGATTAGCATTAGAACTCATCCTCAGGTCTTCCAGTTCACACGACATGACTTTGAGAACTTCATCTCCACCGCGGACCTGGTTCTAATTCAAACAGAAACCATATTTTATTACTACCTCCGTTCAGAAATATAAGATGATTTTCGATATTATACTCCATATATGACTACATATACGCACAGAAATGAGTGAACAAAGACACTAGAACATGCCTTCAAAGGCATGAGAGCAGAGGATTACTTGCAATATCCATAACACAACTTACTAAGGCAAATATACCCTCTTCAAAGGTAGCATTGATGTTCATAAAGTACTCCCTCCGTCCCAAAATTCTTGTCTTAGATTTGTCTAGATACGGATGTATCAAGGATACATCCGTATCTAGACAAATCTAAGACAAGAAATTTGGGACAGAGGGAGTAGTTGAAAGTAATCTATAAGAAATCAGTGTCAACCTCTCGCATGTTTTGGTCAAAAGAGGAATTTAGAACCGTCATTTGGCACACAAAAATCACATGCAAGATCACCCAGAAAGTTGTACTACTAGTACTAGTACTGTGTGTTAGATGAAAAAACACGATCAAGATCGAGAAAAAGATCGTCAAGAAGAGATATTATCTGGACTTGCTTTGAGGGATCCCGGAGAGGGGGGCTTGGACAGGGCGATGGCTTTGAGCTTATTTGTGGTAGTCTCGGCGGGGTGCTTGTGCTTCTTCGTACCATGAGCCTCGACGGTTTTGGCACGAGTCATAGACATCACGTCGGCCGGTGCTCCAGCGTCCATCCAAGAGAGGAAGCTGAGAGAGAAGAGTGAAATGAGGAACGAGATGAGGGAGAAGCGAAGCGAGTGGGGATTTTCTTCAAGAGAGGAAGCTGAGAGGGAAGAGTGAAATGATGGTTGCTTCATCCGTCCAACTTACTGCTGGAAAGGAGGGGGTTTTGTGATTTGATGGCTCATTGGGCATTATTGCGGCGCTTCGATCGGGGTAGTCTACCGTCACTCTACTACGGAGTAATTTAGTGCATGGCTAGTGGACCCCGATGCTGGCTGTCCCACACGTCGGCAAAAGTGAGTAATTTAGTGCATGGCTGGAGGAGGATCCGCACGGTAGAGCGTGTCCACTGTTTTTTTGAAGAAAAAAATGATTACAGCAAGTGTTTCCACTCTTACGACGGAGGAGTGCGAAACACGGCAGCCACTTGAACATACACAGTGCTCCTACTACTAGGCATGTGCAGTGGTTCATACGTCAGTACTACATAATCTTGTTGCTAGTGTAGTAAGATATGACGATAACAAATGATGTTGTGCGCATGTCAACTATATGAACAGTAATGTAGTAACATAGTACCGCTTTTTTGACTGTTCGGTCGAGAATGAACGGTGAGATCAATATTAACAGAACTAGGTCTGCAACGCATGGAGAGTACGGTGCTACAGTACTCCATGAAACATGAACCATATGAAGCACGAATAGTGTTAGGCAGGGTGTATGAAGGGTGCACGGGATGGGAGCAAAAGTTACCTTCTCGACCCACTTTTGGGTGTTTGGTAGAGTGCATGAAGGGTGCATGAGTCCACACTAGTAGGTTAACACAAATACACGAAGAAGGAAACAACTATATTGAGATGAGAATGCAACCAAACACACCCACACGCTTTGTGCTACAACGACTAATCTGCATCGTCTGAGTTTGATCCAACGGTCATGTTGCACCGAGATATGGAAATGCCCAAGCAGAGGGCGCCTAAACACCACTGAAGTCCCTCTGCTTCTGGAGGCGCACGATGTTGGTGATGCAGGGTGCAACCGCCCGCAGAGCCCGCTCCCGGTCGACGGGAGCCAGCTCGTTAAAGACGGCGTCCAATGGCACGAATGGATTCCGGTGACAGAGCCCTAAAAGGATTCACCCGGCAAAGGCGGCGGCAGCCCGCAACCCCTCCTTGTCCAGCTCTGTCCCCAGTCCCCACCATTGCGCGGAGATGGCTCAGCTCCTCGGAGATATAGGTGAAGAAGGAGACCAGGTCAGGAAGCCGCAGCGAGTGGTCGAACGGGTTTAGCCCGATGGCCGGCATGGTCGCGCTGGCACGACGGTAGGCATCGCGTAGCCGCAACACATGCGTGGCAACTTGGTTCACTAAGTGGCTGAGGCGATCCTGGACCTCATCACGATCGGTCCGCTCGCACTCCAGCCAGCTCCCCTGATGGCCTATCATATCTCCTGCTTTCTGCAACAATGACGCCGATGCCTTGAGCATCTTTTTGGTGAATGCCTGCCACTTTTGAAGCTCCGTGAACTCCCGCACATAACGGTGGAGCATGGCACTCCTGTCCTCCTTGAGCTCACGGAGCTCCACGTCCTTGGCCTTGAGCTCTGCATCCTTGTCCTGGAGCTCCTGTGTCAGGTGCCTCACCTCGGACTACGTGATCTGTTGCGCCGCCATGGCACCAGGTAGAAGCAATGGGGAGAGGAAGCAAAGGGGGCAAAACGGCTGAAAGGCAATGCAATCTATGGGAAGGCGGAGGGAGCCAGCCGAGGAGCGGGGAATCTTTTGGTTTTCACCATGGTAAAACACCAGTCGACGATTCTCACATCAGGGAGCAGTGGGTTTTACAGGCGGAGTCATCATGACTAATTGCTGTCGCGCCTGCACCCGTCAATCAAAAAATTAAAAATCCTGCCGCGCCTGCTCCTGTCAATCAAAAAATTAAAAATCCTGCCGCACGCAAACACCAGAGCAACATCGCAGTGGATATTTAAATTTAGCTGCCGGAAAGTAGATAAAAAAGGGTGAAAAAACAAATGTGGCGGCGACCTATCTAATCGGTCGAACTAGCCCAACTAGCTAGCCACCGTGCTTCACTGATGTACTTGGCGGGAAAGTTGGTCTTTCGTGATTTGATGACTCATTTACTTGCTTTGGCGCTACGACCGAGGAGGACCCAGAAAACGCGCGTTTGGGCGTCCCACGTCAGGAAGAATATATGCGTGCACCACCCAGGAGGACCCCGAAACCGCGTGGTAGGGTGTGCCATGTCTCAGCACGGAGGAAAAATGTGCGTGTAAAAATATACCGTATCAGACGTAGTACCTATGGTTCGACCTCTGGACCCAGCCAATCGGTCGAAAACACCCCACTAGCCACACAGCTTCATCATGCTAACGTGGCACGGAGGATAGGTGTGGTTAGCTCCGTCTCGATCAGCCACAATGTCTCTTGTTCTAGGCGATTCTTCTATTTTCAAAGCTTTTTTTAGTTGTAATAACACCATGGCAAGCTAGCGCCGCTCTTCGTGTGTGCCCGTGCAAAGGTTAGACGATGGAGAGAAGAGAGAGATCGCAGACCTGGGACCCACCAGTAAGTGAGTCAACGGTCATGCACGTGTTGACGAGGCACTCCCTCTACTCTACTCAACGTAATACTGTATAAAATCAAGTTATGGGACAAAACCAACAACTGTTGTTGTTTCATGCTATCGACTTACGCTTAGTAGTCCAGGTTGCCAGTTCGAATCTCGTCTTTCAGATTTGTTAGTTTTAGGTCCAAATTTGATTAATGACAAGTGGGACCCCCGTGTGTTGTTCCGATATTTCAGTGTAGGATGGTTTTTTTGAACAAACACTTTGTGCGGTGAGACAAGTAACGGCACGAGTTACACGTATTTTGCAAGTTTACGAACAAAAATGACAGCGGCATAGAATATCACATCCACCCCGCAGCTTAGATGTTATGGTGATTGATATGTCTCCAACGTATCTATAATTTTTGATTGTTCCATGCTATTATATTACCCATTTTGGATGTTTATGGGCTTTACTAAACACTTCTATATTATTTTGGGGACAAACCTACTAACCGGAGGCCCGAACCAAATTGTTGTTTTCTTGCCTATTTCAGTGTTTCGAAGAAAAGGAATATCAAACGGAGTCCAAACGGAATGAAACCTTCGGGAGAGTTATTTTTGGAACGGAAGCAATCCAGGAGACTTGGAGTGAACGCCAGGGAAGCTTCGAGGTGGCCACGAGGCAGGGAGGCGCGCCCCCACCCTCGTGGGCCCCTTGTGGCTCCCCTGATCGACTCTTTTCGCCTATATATGTCCATATACCCTAGAAACATTGAGGAACACAATAGATCAGGAGTTCCGCCGCCACAAGCCTCTGTAGCCACCAAAAACCAATCGGGGCCCTGTTCCGGCACCCTGCCGGAGGGGGGATCCCTCACCGGTGGCCATCTTCATCATCCCGGCGCTCTCCATGACGAGGAGGGAGTAGTTCACCCTCGGGGCTGAGGGTATGTACCAGTAGCTATGTGTTTGATCTCTCTCTCTCTCTCTCTCTCTCTCTCTCTCTCGTGTTCTTGATTCAGCACGATCTTGATGTATCGCGAGTTTTGCTATTATAGTTGGATCTTATGATGTTTCTCCCCCTCTACTCTCTTGTGATGAATTGAGTTTTCCCTTTGAAGTTATCTTGTCGGATTGAGTCTTTAAAGATTTGAGAACACTTGATGTATGTCTTGTCGTGCTTATCTGTGGTGACAATGGGATATTCACGTGATCTACTTGATGTATGTTTTGGTGATCGACTTGCGGGTTCAATGAACTTATGCATAGGGGTTGGCACACGTTTTTGTCTTGACTCTCCGGTAGAAACTTTGGGGCACTCTTTGAAGTACTTTGTGTTGGTTGAATAGATGAATCTGAGCTTGTGGGATGCATATCGTATAATCATGCCCACGGATACTTGAGGTGACATTGGAGTACCTAGGTGACATTAGGGTTTTGGTTGATTTGTGTCTTAAGGTGTTATTCTAGTACGAACTCTATGATAGATGGAACGGAAAGAATAGCTTCATGTTATTTTACTACGAACTCTTGAATAGATCGATCAGAAAGGATATCTTTGAGGTGGTTTTGTACCCTACAATAATCTCTTCGTTTTTTCCCCACTATTAGTGACTTTGGAGTGACTCTTTGTTGCATGTTGAGGGATAGTTATATGATCCAATTATGTTATTATTGTTGAGAGAACTTGCACTAGTAAAAGTATGAACCTTAGGCCTTGTTTCCTAGCATCGCAATACCGTTTGTGCTCACTTTTATCATTAGTTACCTTGCTGTTTTTATAATTTCAGATTACAAAAACCTATATCTACCATCCATATTGCACTTGTATCACCATCTCTTCACCGAACTAGTGCACCTATACAATTTACCATTGTATTGGGTGTGTTGGGGACAAAAGAGACTCTTTGTTATTTGGTTGCAGGGTTGTTTGAGAGAGACTATCTTCATCCTACGCCTCCCACGGATTTATAAACCTTAGATCATCCACATGAGGAAAATTTGCTACTGTCCTACAAACCTCCGCCCTTGGAGGCCCAACAACGTCTACAAAAAGAAGGTTGCGTAGTAGACATCAAGTTCTTTTCTGGCGCCGTTGCCGGGGAGGTGAGTGATTGAAGGTATATCTTTAGATCTTGCAATCGAATCTTTTTGTTTCTTGTTTTATCACTTGTTTTGTCTATAAAAGAAAACTACAAAAAATGGAATTGAGTTTGCCTCATACGCTTCATCTTTTTAATATCTTCCGTGAGAATGATGGAAAGGAAAATTGTTCTCAATTGCTAGAAGAAGAATGCATTAAATTGTTTGGTACTGGATCTTTGTATGATGAGCATCATTGCAATGTTGTTAGTATGAATTCCTTGAATATCCATGATGCTAATGATATGCAAATCCACAAGCTTGGGGAAACTATGATTGATGAAGATGATATTTTTTGTCCCCCAAGTTTAGATGAGCAAATTTATTATGATGAAAGCATGCCTCCTATTTATGATGATTATTGTGATGATACGTATGCCATAAAGAATAAACTTGCTTATGTGGAGAGTAGTAAAATTTCTATGCAGCTAGATCATGAAAAGAATGCTTTATGTGCTGGTTATATTGTTGAATTCATTCATGATGCTACTGAAAATTATTATGAGGGAGGAATATATGCTTGTAGGAATTGCAATAATATCAACTTTACCTCTCTATGTGCTTAAAGTTTTAAAGTTATGCTTGTTTTGCCTTCCTATGCTAGTTGATTATTGTTCCCATAAGTTGTTTGCTCACAAAATCCCTATGCATAGGAAGTGGGTTAGACTTAAATGTGTTAGTAATATGCTTCATGATGCTCTCTTTATGTTTCAATTCTTATCTTTTATACGAGCATCATTGAAATTATCATGCCTAGCTAAAAGGCATTAAAGAAAAGCGCTTGTTGGGAGACAACCCAATATTTACCTTTACTGTTTTTGTGTGTTCATGTGATTATGCTACTGTAGTAATCATGTTTTATAGATTTTGTTTCATAAAGTGCCAAGTAAGACCTTTAGGATAGCTTACGGTGATAGTTGTGTTGATCCTGCTGAAAATCAGAAACTTTTTCACCCAGTAAATTAGTTTTGATAATTAACATAAACGTGATTTTGATCTGATTCTTTTTTATATGGGTTGGTACACACATTTCTCAGGTCTTCCTAATTTCGTAGGATTTTTGGAGTTCCAGAAGTATACGTTTGATACAGATTACTACAGACTGTTCTGTTTTTGACAGATTCTGTTTTCTATGTGTTGTTTGCTTATTTTGATGAATCTATGAGTAGTATCGGAGGGTATGAACCATAGAGAAGTTGTAATACAATATATATTACACCAATATGAATTTAGAATGAGTTCACAACAGTAACTAAGTGGTGATTTATTTTCTTATACTAACGGAGCTTACGAGTTTTCTGTTAAGTTTTGTGTTGTGAAGTTTTCAAGTTTTGGGTAAAGATTCGATGGACTATGGAATAAGGAGTGGCAAGAGCCTAAGCTTGGGGATTCCCAAGGCACCCCAAGGTAATATTCAAGTACAACCAAGATCCTAAGCTTGGGGATGCCCCGGATGGCATCCCCTCTTTCGTCTTCGTTCATCGGTAACTTTACTTGGAGCTATATTTTTATTCAGCACATGATATGTGTTTTGCTTGGAGCATCATTTTATTTTGTTAGTATTTGCTTGCTATTATTTAGAATAATGTTTTGCATCTATATTTTCAATAAAAATGTCAAGGATAGCCTTTACCATGCTTATTTTGCAAGTATAAATGTTGCTGTTTCAAAACAGAAAGTTTACCGCTGTTACAAAAATTCCCTAGAAAAGTCAGAGAATGATATAATATTGAAACTTTTTTCATACTGAGCTCTGATAAATCTTATACAGTGTAGTATTTTTCTAATAATTTTTGGAGTTAGGTAAGTATGATGAATCTTGCATTCTTTACAGACTATACTGTTTTGGCAGATTGCTGTTATGTTTGCATTGTTTGCATATGTTTGCTTGTTTAATGATTCTATTTGAGGATAGGATTATTAAATATGCAGATACATTTAGTATAAAATGTTGAATAATAATTTTTGTGATTTTTTACAGTAGAGATTTATAAGGTTTTTGCATTGGGTTATACTAACTTATCTCACAAGTTCTTGTTGAGTTTGGTGTGGATGAAGCTTTCGAGATGTAGGAAACCGAGATATAAAAGGAATTAAGGAGACACAAAAAGCTCAAGCTTGGGGATTCCCAAGTCACCCCAAGATAATATTTCAAGAAGTCTCAAGCATCCAAGCTTGGGGATGCCCCAGTAGGCATCCCACCTTTCTTCTTCAACAATTATCGGTTAGTATCGGTTGAACCTAAGTTTTTGCTTCTTCACATGATGCGTGCTATCCTTGAAATTTTCTTTTGTTTTGTTTTGCTTGTTGTTTGAATAAAATTTAAAGATCTGAAATTCTTAAATGTTAGAGAGTCTTCACATAGTTGCATAATTATTCGACTACTCATTGATCTTCACTTATATCTTTCAGAGTAGTTTGCCATTTGCTCTAGTGCTTCACTTATATCTTTTTAGAGCACGGTGGTGGTTTATTTTGAAGAAATTATTGATCTCTCATGTTTCACTTATATTATTTTGAGAGTCTTTTAGAACATCATGGTATTTGCTATGGTTATAAAATTGGTCCTAGAATGATGGGCATCCAAGTTGGGTATAATAAAAACTATCATAGAAAGTGAATTGGATGCTATGATCAATTTGATGCTTGATAATTGTTTTGAGATATAAAGGTGGTAATATTAGAGTCATGCTAGTTGGGTAATTATGAAATTGAGAAATACTTGTGTTGAAGTTGGCAAGTCCCGTAGCATGCACGTATGGTAAAAGTTTGTGTAACAAATTTGTTGCACGGGGTGCTCTTTTGATTGCCTTCCTTATGTGTGGAGGTCGGGGGCGCATGATGGTTAACTCCTACCAACCTCCCCCCTAGGAGCATGTGTAGTAGTACTTTGCTTCCAGGTCTAATAAAACTTTTGCAATAAGTATATGAGTTCTTTATGATTAATGTGAGTCCATGGATTATACGCACTCTTACCCTTCCATCATTGCTAGCCTCTTCGGTACCGTGCATTGCCCTTTCTCACCTTGAGAGTTGGTGCAAACTTCAACGGTGCATCCAAACCCCGTGATACGATACGCTCTATCACACATAAACCTCCTTATATGTTCCTCAAAACAGCCATCATACCTACCTATTATGGAATTTCCATAGTCATTCCAAGATATATTGCCATGCAACTTTCCACCGTTCCGTTCATCATGACACGCTCCATCATTGTCATATTGCTTTTGCATGATCATGTAGTTGGCATCGTATTTGTGGCAAGGCCACCTTCATAATTTTTCATACATGTCACTATTGATTCATTGCCCATCCCGGTACACCGCCGGAGGCATTCATATAGAGTCATATCTTGTTCTAGGCTTGAAGTTGTAATTCATGAGTTGTAAATAAATAGAAGTGTGATGATCATCATTATTAGAGCATTGTCCCTTATAAAAAAAGAAAGGCCAAAAAGAGAAAAAAAAGGCCAAGAAAAAAAGAGAAGAAAAAAAGGCCCAAAGAAAAGAAAAGAGAAGAAATAAAAAAGGGGGACAATGTTACTATCCTTTTCCACACTTGTGCTTCAAAGTAGCACCATGTTCTTCATATAGAGAGAGTCTCATATGTTGTTACTTTCATATACTAGTGGGAATTTTTCATTATAGAACTTGGCTTGTATATTCCAACGATGGGCTTCCTCAAAATGCCCTAGGTCTTCGTGAGCATGCAGGTTGGATGCACACCCACTAGTTTCTTTTGTTGAGCTTTCATACATTTATAGCTCTAGTGCATCCGTTGCATGGCAATCCCTACTCCTCATGTTGACATCAATTGATGGGCATCTCCATCGCCCGTTGATTAGCCTCGTCAATGTGAGACTTTCTCCTTTTTTGTATTCTCCACACAACCTCAATTATCAAATTCTATTCCACCCATAGTGTTATATCCATGGCTCACGCTCATATATTGCGTGAGAGTTGAAAAAGCTGAGCGCGTTAAAAAGTATGAACCAATTGCTTGGCTGAAACTGGGGTTGTTCTTGATGGGAGTATTTTGTCTAATGAAAATGAAACATAGCCTAACTATATGATTTTGTAGGGATGAACTTTCTAAAGCCATGTTATTTTGAGAAGACATGATTGCCTTGTTAGTATGCTTGAAGTATTACTATTTCTTATGTCAATATGAACTTTTATTTTGAATCATTTGGATCTGAACATTCATGCCACAAATAAGAAAAATACATTGAGAATTATGCTAGGTAGCATTCCACATCAAAAATTCTGTTTTTATCATTTACCTGCTCGAGGACGAGTAGGAAATAAGCTTGGGGATGCTTGATACGTCTCCAACGTATCTATAATTTTTGATTGTTCCATGCTTTTATATTACCCGTTTTGGATATTTATGGGCTTTTACTAAACACTTTTATATTATTTTTGGGACTAACCTACTAACCAGAGGCCCAGCCCAAATTGATGTTTTCTTGCCTATTTCAGTGTTTCGAAGAAAAGGAATATCAAACGGAGTTCAAACGGAATGAAACCTTCAGGAGAGTTATTTTTGAACAGAAGCAATCCAAGAGACTTGGAGTGAACGTCAGGGAAGCTTCAAGGTGGCCATGAGGCAGGGAGGCGCGCCCTACCTCCCTGGGCACGCTCCCCACCCTCGTGGGCTCCTCGTGGCTCCCCTGACCGACTTCTTTCGCCTATATATGTCCATATACCCTAAAAACATCAAGGAACACAATAGATCGGGAGTTCCGCCGCCCCAAGCCTCTGTAGCCACCAAAAACTAATCAGGACCCTGTTCCGGCACCCTGTCGGAGGGGGGATCCCTCACTGGTGGCCATTTTCATCATCCTGGCGCTCTCCATGACGAGGAGGGAGTAGTTCACCCTCGGGGCTGAGGGTATGTACCAGTAGCTATGTGTTTGATCTCTCTCTCTCTCTCGTGTTCTTGATTCGGCACGATCTTGATGTATCGCGAGCTTTGCTATTATAGTTGGATCTTATGATGTTTCTCCCCCTCTACTCTCTTGTGATGAATTGAGTTTTCCCTTTGAAGTTATCTTGTCGGATTGAGTCTTTAAGGATTTGAGAACACTTGATGTATGTCTTGTCGTGCTTATCTGTTGTGGCAATGGGATATTCACGTGATCTACTTGATGTATGTTTTAGTGATCAACTTGCGGGTTCAATGAACTTATGCATAGGGGTTGGCACACATTTTCATCTTGACTCTCCGGTAGAAACTTTGGGGCACTCTTTGAAGTAATTTGTGTTGGTTGAATAGATGAATCTAAGATTGTGTGATGCATATCATATAATCATGCCCACGGATACTTGAGGTGACATTGGAGTATCTAGGTGACATTAGGGTTTTGGTTGATTTGTGTCTTAAGGTGTTATTCTAGTATGAACTCTATGATAGATCGAACGGAAAGAATAGCTTCATGTTATTTTACTATGGACTCTTGAATAGATCAATCAGAAAGGATAACTTTGAGGTGGTTTCATACCCTACAATAATCTCTTCATTTGTTCTCCTCTGTTAGTGACTTTGGAGTGACTCTTTGTTGCATGTTGAGGGATAGTTATATGATCCAATTATGTTATTATTGTTGAGAGAACTTGCACTAGTGAAAGTATGAACCTTAGGCCTTGTTTCCTAACATTGCAATACCGTTTGTGATCACTTTTATCATTAGTTACCTTGTTGTTTTTATAATTTTAGATTACAAAAACCTATATCTACCATCCATATTGCACTTGTATCACCATCTCTTCGCCGAACTAGTGGACCTATACAATTTACCATTGTATTGGGTGTGTTGGGGACACAAGAGACTCTTTGTTATTTGATTGCAGGGTTGTTTGAGAGAGACCATCTTCATCCTACGCCTCCCATGGATTGATAAACCTTAGGTCATCCACTCGAGGGAAATTTGTTATTGTCCTACAAACCTCTGCACTTGGAGGCCCAACAACGTCTACAAGAAGAAGGTTGCGTAGTAGACATCAGTGATACAAGTTTTTACATTGTTGGAAGTGAGATCCAATGGCTTGGGAGTAGTCTTTGTAATTATGCGCAATTTCTAAACTCTGCATAGGTTTTTTTGCAAATAAAACATTCAGGCCTCGTGTGTGCCGCTGCATCTTGGATCCAACGGCTCCCCATTGCTCATATTAGGTGCTCCCCGTAGCTTAATTACCCGCTACGGTGATATGAGCATCTAGGTCGTATGATCAGTGATCAGATGGCACATGCGTAGTACTTGTACTTTCTGCGCAATTCCCAAACTCTCTCAGCCGTATATTGCAAAAACATTCAAACCTCTTACTGTGGGTCGTTAGATCTCCGTGAACTCGTATCACCGTAGAATCTACGGTGCGGGAGCACCTCATATTATCCCGTGCGAGAAAACATAAGGTGCGCTCGCAGCTTGGATGCTACGGTGATACGAGCTTCGAGGTCATTTGATCTGAGATCCAATGGCATCTGAGCTGTCTTTGTGCTTGTAAGCAGTGGCCAAACTCTTTGGGGGCTTTTCTGCAAAAAAAACATTTGAACCACCGAGGATGTGTTGGGTCACAAATCCAACGGCTCCGAAGAGCTTGTATCACCAAAGCATCTAAGGTGTGGTAGCACATGATATTCTTACATACAGGAGAATATGATGTCCTCCTTCATCTTAGATGCTACGGTGATACGAGCTTCGAGGTCGTTGGATATGCGATCCAAGGGCATCTGAGTACTTTTTGTACAAATTGTGTGCAATTCTAAATTCATCAAGGTTTCCTGTAAAAATATTAAGACATCATGTGAGCTGCTATATCTCAGATCTACAAGCTCCAAGCAACTCGTATCAGCATATAGCATCTAAGGTATGGGGGCACATGATATTCTCCCGGGGAGGAGGGGTGGGGGTGCACAACCAATCGGTGGTTGGGAGGGTGGGGACAAATATAATCTAAACAACCCTAAACATAGCTTCACAATTTTATCTAAGGTCGAGGGGTTGACCCCGACAATCATAGCTCTGCCTAAACACAACATTTGCATGTAGTGTACTACTAGACTTAATATTCATGTTTCAGATTCATGTTCGTTTTAAATATTGAATTGAGGACCATGCATGTCTTACATTTTACTCCATTCGTTCCTAAATATTAGTCATTTTAGAGATTTCAAATGAACTGGCACATACGGATGTATATAGACATATTTTAGAGTGTAGATTCACTATTTTGCTCCATATGTAGTCACTTGTTGAAATCTCTAAAAGACTAATATTTAGGAACGGAAGGAGTACTTTTGAATTCATGTCATACATGCATGGTTTGGAAAAATAGATGCACTATACTTATTGGATTGTTGTTGTGTTCATGTGTGTGTTTCTCTCTCTCTCTCTCTCTCTCTTTGTGTGTGTGTGTGTGTGTGTGTGTGTGTGTGGTCATATGCTTGATACATACAAAGTTTTCTCACCTCCATATTGTTCATCTTTTAAATTTGAATTTGCATTGGAAAACTTACTAAGGATACCATGAAATGTGAAATCCACGTTGAGATCACTATATCACAAACTCACTCTAATTCAACAACTCGTCATAAATCAATTACCACGTTGAGATTAGTATTTGCAAGGAAAATACGGGCATTGTAATACACATAGATTCGTTCGGCAATTTAAAAGGTTCCTTTCGTATTCTCGAATGGTAGGACCCAACGGCGTACTAGCCAGACCTTGGCTCGTGTTGATCCTAAAAAAGTAAAAAATAAATAAATAACGGGCTCGTGTCCTTCTGGTGGCATGCGTGGTACGCACATTAGGCAACCCCAACCAATCGAGCCTCCGTGTTTCGAGTCGAAATATCTGGCGGCCAGAATTCCAGCCCTAGGAAATTCCCCTCGTCTCCCCGGTCCATAATGACTACCGATGAACAACGGAGGGATGCTTTAGTAACCAGACAATGTTACCTACCATGCCGAGCATGGTTCAATTCCCTCGGTCGCCGCTCGCCAAGGTCACCCGTCAACTGCATTGCCTAGTACTACTACTACTACACTAGGATGAGCACAGAATTGAGCCCGTTTGTTCGTGCCTAGTACTTGAGTTAATATATCGGGCAATGCACTGGTACGGAGGGATTATCCTTTTACTCTGCATATATAACTTGTCTGAAGTCTAACTAAGCAAAATGTTTGACCAAATCCTTTCTTAAGAAATACAACAGGACAGATGTATGGCTTGAAAATTTATTGCATGATGCAGGTTATGATATTATTTCGAATCCTGGATCTTAAAATTCAGAAAATCCAAAAGTGACCATAAATTCTTGAAACTGAGCATGGTCACATGATACGGCACAAATATTACTTCGTAATTTTTTTATTCAATTTGAGACAAGCTGCTTATGACAAGTTGCACAAATGAAGAGCCAAGGTATTTTGGAACAAAGACCTGTCACGTTAAGGCGAACGCTTTCACTATTGAAACCGTGGGCGTTTACGTGCCGCCACGAGTCCCGCTTCTCATCGGCAGGTGCCGTCCGAGCAAGCGTGTGAGTCAACGGGAGGTGTGCGAGCAGACCGCTGCGCCGGCTGATAGGGAGGTGTGCGAGCAGACCGCTGTGCAGGCTCACCAAGAGGTGATCCCTTTGACCAGGCTCCGCCGCCCACCTTCGTCCCAATTGCTCCCACTTTTAATGTTGCCAGCGTCGAAGTTTAAAATCAACCCCACACTACCCGGTATCGCTACAATCTTCTCTCTTCCTCTCCGATTCTCCTGGCGCCTACCTCCAACCAGCCTGACCTAAACGTACGCCACCGCATCATGATGGTCTGCCCTTAGTCTTCCAGTTTCCTAAGGAAGACACCCAGCCGGAGTCTCAAGAATATAAGTCGCTTTGGGACGAGCTTGAACTGGCCTTGCAGGAAGACGCCGCACCTGTCCCCGCTCTCGTTCCGGCTCCCGTCGCCCCGACTGCGCCAGCGCCCATCCCCGTGGCATTGGTGGGCTAGGAGCCGCACATTGTCGCCAAGCTTGATGCCACGGGGTTCCACGAGGTCCTCGCCGACTTTCACGCGCCCGTGCACCTGCCAGCGCATGCGCCTGCGTGTGCACTGGCGCGCACGCCCATGCCGGTGCCCGTGCACCTGCCAGCGCATGTGCATGCGCGTGCACTGACATGCGCGCCTGTGCTGGTGCCCGTGCACACGAATGTCTCCGCCGCGCCGTTGACACCACATGTCCCCGCACGGGTGCCAGTGCCCCCTCAGCGGCATGGATGGCCGTCGTCGACCGCTTCCTTGCACCAACGCCAGTCACCTCCTCCTGCCAGTTGACTCGCTCCGAAGTCCAGAACATTTTGGCCTTCCTTGAAGCTAGGCCAACATCCAGGAGTACGCCAACAACGGCGCAAGACGCCGCCGTCGCCGTCGGTCAGTGGCCCGACGACACACACAGCATGGCAGAGGAGCCGCTTCCCACTGCAAGACGCCCCCGCCCCAGCCGCGTAATCTAAATTTGCCATGAAAAACGTTTGGATTGCCATGCTTAAAATCCGAACGTTTATCATTTCTGTTTATTTTAGATCGGTCGTCGTATAATTTAAAGTTGGAGTCAGACTGAACGAAATCAATGGTTTGATCGGTTGAATGTTCTCCTAGAGTCGTATCAAATTAAATATAAAACATCATCAAGCCACATGTATTCATTGTCATCCAACGACCTAGACTGCTTCAATATCGAGCGCTCAATACGTTTAGCGTGCAGTTAATTTCATGCCAAAAATAGTGCTAATCACATATTAACACACAAATAATATCCTAGTTAATATCGGCATGCACTTAATATACTTCTAAATTAACGTGCATTGCACGTACACACTGACTAGTGCTGCTAGTACGTGAAACTGGTGTCGTAACTTGTGAACGCGTCCATATATGGTCAACGGCAACATCGCCTGCGAGTTCTTCGTGTTTGCCCGTGTGTCTAAACGCAGAAGGGGAGGAGAGAGAGAGCACACATGGAACCCACCAGTAAGTGAAGGAGAATAGTACTAAAAATAATATTACATGTTATCCATTAAATAGGTTGCGGTAATATAAAAACATTATGTGAACAAAGGGGGTACAACAAACATTGTTGTTCTACGTATGTTGCCTATTGACGTGCGGCTTGAAGGCCCTGGTCGCATGTTCGATCCTCGTCCTTTATGTTTTAATTTGTATATCGGTCCAAATTTGTTTCATGACATGTGGGCCCCTCGGTGTGTAGTTTGTAGCACTTTAATTTGTGGGTCGAAATTGTTCCATTCCAAGTGGACTATCGGTGTGTAGTTTTGTAGCTTATTTATAATAATTAAAGGGAACAACTTTTTTTGCAATAATACCATGGTGTGACGTTGAAGGCGAGAAAGGACGTGTGAAAGAGCGATGACCGAGCCAGAGGGAAATTAACTAGGGGAGTTGCGGGGGTTGCAACTGTGTTTGGAGTAGTTGTGGGCCGAATGCTACGAAAATATAATCTAAACCGATCGGAATAAATGCCTACACAAATCAATCCAAGGTTGGAGTGCCCCTCGCAATGTAAATAGCTCCGGCTTTGCGAGGGATGGAGAGGTAGCTTCAATGCGTGGAAGATACGGTGTGAGAAAGTGAGGTCAATCGAGAGACATATAGATAGAGAGACAAAGTGAGTGTGGTCCGACATTCATTGAACAGATATATATGCTCTGGAGAGATATTGTACGATTGAGCGTTTGGCAAGGGTGAGGGATGTAAGATAGAGCTTGAGAGATGATCCAGTCACAGACATGTAGATATATTTTGTGCGTGGGAGGAATCAAGGTCAGTCGATCAATAGGGTCTCGTGCGATCGAAAGAGTGAGACGGGTTGGAGAGAGTGACCTAGATAGACAATGTGCGTGAGAGAGTATACAATATGAATAGGTGGAATTGGGCTCAAACATGGTGATATATCGTTTTTTCCGAGAAAGAGTGAGGTCAATCAGGACATACAAAGAGAGAGAGAGAGAGAGAGAGAGAGAGAGATTGAGCGAGTGTGGCCCGCCATGAGGTCGAAAGAGTGGGGGCGGCTTGGATGGACTGACCTAGATAGACAATTTGCGTGAGAGAGTATAGAGTGTGTCGATCAAGGCCCGAACAGGGAGATATTTCATTTGTGTGTGAAAGAAAACGAGGTTAAACGAGACTCAGATAAAGAGAGCGAGATTGAGCGAGTGTGGCCCGCCGTGCAGAAGAAAGAATGAGACAGTCTCGAGGGAGTGACCTAGATAGACAATGTGCATGCATGCACATGAGAGGTTGGGGGCTAGATAGGCAATGCATGTATTTAGCGCGAGAGGGTGAGAGGGAGAGGGGGAGAGAGAGATCTTGGCATGGGGTGTAATGGCGGGTGTGTGAGGTTAATACATTTGGTAACAGAGTGGAAAAAGGGGGTTGTGTAGTTGAGAGAGTTAGAGATCGAAACATGGAGAGAAAGAATGAATGTGTGTTGGAAACCGATAGCTTCCTAAGGTGGTTAGGAGAGGAAGATTGACCGATACAGGAAGTATGTAGCGTGTGTGCGGTGGGGGGGGGGGGGGCTAAAAACAACATTTGAATGTAGATAGTACGAGACTTAATATCGATGTTTCAATTCGGTGTACATTGTAAGATTTGAACTGAGGACCATGCATATGGTAATTATTTCGAATTCGTGCCATACTAGGTTTTGAAAAGTTGACATTGACTCGATTTGTTGTGCTATTTTGTAGGTCATATGTTTGAATCCAACCAAAAGTTTTCTCACTACCATGGTGTTCATCATATACATATGAATTTGTATTAAAAAAGTAGTGTGGATACAGTGAAATGCGAAATCCACGTTAGAATTGGAGATCGCTACGTGACACACACTCTAATTCAAATAACTAATTATGTGACACACACTCTAATCCACGTTAGCGTGGATATCATGGATACCATTTCAATTTGTTTCAAATAACTCCTCATTAATTAATTTATAGTACTCCCTCTGTTCACTTTTATAAGACCTTGAAAGCATTTCAGACAATGTGCAAAACAGTTCAGTTTAAGTTGTCTGAAATGACTTACAAAAGTGAACGGAGGGAGTATCCTGTTCCGAATGACTAACTATTGCAAGGAAAACATGGGCATGATAATACATACAGATTCGTTTGCAAATGAAAGAAGATTCGTTTGCATTCTCAAATGTAGGCGCACCAGGCAGACCAGGGTCGTGTCGTGGTGGTCGTGTGTGTCGGACGGACGCGAAGCACCCAGCCACCCACCCTCCTCCCTTCCCCCCCCCCCCCCCAAAAAAAGGACGCCGACAAAATAAGTTCGCGCTTCCACGTTTCGGATTGAAATATCTAACGGCCCCAATTCCAGCCCTGCAAAATCTCCCTTCTCCACCGTCCTCTTCCGTGCCCAGATTGCTCAGATCCCTAATTCGCCGCCAACCCAAGCAAAGTTTGAATCGCCCCTCGTCTCGTCTCTTTCCCCACCTCTGTGTCAGACGATGATGAAGAAGACGACGGCCGCGCTTCACCACCGCACCGGAGCTACCTCATCTACGCCCTCGTCCACCGCACCGTGTGGTCCACCGACAACGTCGGCCGTTGCAACCGACGTGCCTCACAGACACTGAATTCCACCGCATCAGGTGCGCTTGATCGATGCTGTCTCCCAGCTCACCGGGGCTACTTCACCGAGCACATCGTCGCACCTCCGGCCCCCAAGGCCGTTGGGGCTTCACCAACGGTCTCGTCCACCGCATCGTAGCGCTCCACTGCCACTCAAGATATGCATCCCTGCATGGCCAGCCAACGCCAGCGCATCACCCTCAACGGCTCTGAAGTGACCCGCACTCTAGCTAGGCGAGCATGCCCAAACGCCGGCCCGAACTAGGTATCCACACAACACTCCCTTGTGCATTGTTCCGACGATGTTTGGATATCCTTTCTCTTCTCTCTTAGCTTACATGCCTATGCAACTCTGACTTTAACTCTTATTTCTTCTGGAGAAATCAATTGAAACAAGCAAATCCATTTTTTAGTGAAGCATGACGGTGCTACGGGATCTGGTACACATCCTGCACACCCGTATAACCTTGTAAGTATCTGTCCTCCGGTACATTAGCAAGGTCGATTCCTCTTATTTGTCAACCATTCGCTGTGTCAAAAATGCAGAGGAGGATGCAAGGAGCACAAGGCCTACACATCCAAGCAAGTGGTAACATGGACTTGTACATGGAACATCCCAAGCGCAAGCAGAGCTGCAGTGAGCCTATACAACGAGCTAGAGTAAGTCCCTGCATTTCATTTAATTCGTACTAGCATTCGTGTATGATTTGTGTGCAGTGGCGGATCCACGAATTCAAGTTACCAGGGGCGAACATTTAACTTAAAAAATACAAAGGCACTTGCACTCCGAAAATCAACATAACTTGAGAAATGTGAATCTATATGCACTTTGAAAACCAGCTAATGATCCAAAGTAGTCCAGATTATAAACACTAAATGATGCAAGCACCAGAAAACACAAAATGCAACATGGCATACAAGGACTACAAACATGGTATGTACCTGCTTGAAATATTCGTTCTCTGGCTGAAAATATCGAAGTGTAATTGCACCTATAACCAGTGCGCAAACTGCATATCAATATATCTATCCTGCACAAGTACGGCAATAGTTTCAAACAACAGATTAGAAAAGTATTTATGCTATGTTGTCATGATACGGGGACTTTCTGGTAGATGGCCTCGACGTTTCCTCACACTACAAAAAAAGACACATCCGTGACATTTTGGGCCGAACAAAAAAAAATTGTCATACATATGACACTTCTATGACGATAATTGTGACAGAACCTGGTATAATAATAGATGTGGTAGGCTCCTACTTCTATGACAAAAAATCATGACAGAAAATGGGCTTTTCGTCCTGGACGGGCCGGAGACGCAACTGCATGACATTCTTTGGGCCGTCCATGAAGGAAAAAATCGTGGTAGAAGCAAGGGGTAGGAAAATTTTGGGGAGTTGCCGGTTACGGTGGGAGGTCGGGGGCCGAGCGATGCACGTTTCTCTCGTAAACGTGCGATCGTGTGTGCGAGGCGTTGGCTCTAACTGAACCCGAGCGAGGCCTTGGGCTCTAACTGAACCCAAGCGATTGCACTACAGGCTACGCGTTATTGAACCCAAGCGATTGATCGATGGCTGTTAACTGAACCCGATGGAGCGATTCCTTCGCTACTGCTGCTAACTGAAGCCAATCGATTGGATGAACAGTGAGCGTTGCGGGGGGTGGATGAACAGTGAGCGGTGGCATTGCCTCTAGATGAATAGGACCCCGTGGTGTGGAGGGCTGGATGAACAGTAGATGGTGGAGGGGTGGCCATGGAGGGGTGGTTGAACAAGACCCCGTGGTATGGAGGGCTGGATGAACAGTAGACGGTGGAGGGGTGCCCGTGGAGGGGTGGTTGAACAGTAGCTGGTGGAGTAGCGCGCAGTGGAGGCTGGATGAACAGGAGCCTGTGGAGGCTGGAGGAGGTCGACGGTAGCCCGTGGAGGCTGGAGGAGGTCGACAGTGGAGATGAACAGTATCCCGTGGAGTCCCGTTTTGCGGTATGCCACAGCCCTCCCGATGAACAGGACCCCCGTTTCGACCGTAGGAGGTCCGTTTCCTCCGTTTTGCGGTACGCCACACCCCTCCCGATCAACAGGACCCCTGTTTTGACCGTAGGAGGTCCGTTTTGCGGTACGCCACACCCCTCCCGATCAACAGGACCCTTGTTTCGACCGTAGGAGGTCCTTTTCCTCCGTTTTGCGGTACGCCACATCCCTCCCGATCAACAGGACCCCGTTCCGAACGTGGCCGGTCAAACACAAGGCCGTTTCCTCCGTTCTGCGGTACGCCAGGCCTCGTTTCCATTGCCTGTTCCGTCCAAGCCGGTTGGCTCCCACGCGTTCTGTTGCCTCCCAATGAACACGACGCATTCCAATGCCTCCCCATGAACACGACGCATTCCGTTGCCTCCCCATGAACACGAACTTCCTTGCGTGCGAAGGTGTAGCTGCTGGGTCCCACCAGTCAGGGGGCGAATCGTTTTTTTTGCCCGGACGCACTTCCTTGTGTGCGAAGGTGTAGCTGCTGGGTCCAGCAGTCAGGGGGGCGAATCGTTTTTTCTTGCCCGGACGCACTTCCTTGCATGCGAAGGTGTAGCTGGTGGGTCCCAGCAGTCGGGGGGCGAATCATTTTTTTCCGGACGCACTTCCTTGCGTGCGAAGATGTAGCTGGTGGGTCCCAGCAGTCAGGGGGCGAATCGTTTTTTTTCGGACGCACTTCCTTGCGTGCAAAGATGTAGCTCGTGGGTCCCAGAAGTCAGGGGGCGAATCATTTTTTTGCAAAATACGGTGGCCCGTCTAGTGGGTCCCCGCTGTCAGGTGGAGGAATAATTATTTTGCGCGTAATAAGGAGGCACTTCCTTGCGGCTGCCGTGGACCCAGCTGTAAGCCTCTCCACGTACAGTCCACGTCCGATGGAAGTTGTTCCTTGACCACGTTGACCACGCCACGCCGAGAGCACCACGGCGGTGGACGACGGCGAGGCCTAGGAAGGGGACGACGCGGAGCAGGGGAAGACGTGGCAGTGGATGCACACGCGGAGAGGAGTATGTGGGTTCACTGGTTCGGCTGCGGTGCCGTCGCCGCAGAATAACAGGGGGTGTGGGTGAGTGGAGGGATGGCCTGGCCAGCGGTGGGAGTAGTAGGGGGTGGTGAGGCCTCCATGGCAGCACAGCCGGCCACGAGAGGCAGGAGCAGGCGGCACGACCGGCGCTGCTTTGGGCAGCTGGAGCAAGAAGACCAGAGGTTGAAGAAGCACGATGGCCGTTGGATGGACATCGTACGGTCACTGCAGCTAGAATCGTTTATATTGACTAAGTTGACAAAGCCCTTTGTACGTCAACTTAGTAGGCCCACAGGTCAGCTTCCGAAACGGTGCGCCTCAGATGTCGGGGGGAGGAATCATTTTTTGGGCGGGTGAAGCTAGAATATCCGAGATTGAAGAAGAAGCACGGCATCCGTTGGATGGACATCCAACGGCCACTGCTGCTAGAATTGTGTGTCGACTGTAAGTTGACAAAGCCTTGCATATGCGTCAACTCTGTTTTTTTAGGGGACGCGTCAACTTAGTAAGGCCAGAAGTGTGTGGCAGAGAACTTATAGCCCATTTGAGATTTGTAAGAATGTGTAGCCCATTTTTGAATTCTAATGGAATTTACTACAGCCCATTTACAGTTTGTTAAAAGTACAGCGCATTTCAACCAACCGTTCAAAATAGAATTCAATAAAATTTCCCACATTTTGATGGGATCCGAATATTTTTATCCCGAAATTTCTAGTCAGATTAAATACAATTTCAATATAAATTTATATTACGTAAAAATCCAACAAAACATTGCGCTCGTAACAATTAATGAAATTAAAATTTTCAATATTCCAAAAATAATATTTTATAAAGTAATCACTGTTTGGTGCATTTTTTTATAGTTACTACCCAGTTTTTATAATTACATCTCATTTATTATTTCTTAAATCCCATTTTCTTGTTAAGCCTAATGCATCCCTCCTAGGAAAGATTTGCAGCCCAGCGGGGCGGAGAATAACAACTTGACCTTGCCTGGGTATTCTCAAAAAAAGTATAGCTAGGCTAGCCATTTTCAGCTTGAAAAAAATTAATATCTGGCCTGGGCTAGACGGGCCACAGCCCGCCCAGTTAATACCTGCAGCGATCTTTTTGTTGTTGTTCAGAGGAGAAAAATTAATATCTGGGGTAAACATCAAAAAACTCTGCAGTGCTCACACCTCAAAAACACAAATACTGCTCGAGCTGCTTGGTCCCAGCTGTCGGCCGCTTCTTGTGCAATTCTCTCGTACGTGAGGCTATGGACCTGGTGGGTCCCCATTGTCATCCTATCCAAGTAAAGTCATCTCCTCGCCCGTGCGCGCTTTCCACCCAAAATAGTCGGCGCCGGCCGCCCCGCTTCCTAGTGCAGGCGATTGCTCCGCCTTCAAACGACACAAGTGCCGTCTGTCCGTCCATCTGCCGCACACATTAATGATACGTGGTTGCCGATGCGGCTACTCCGGCGCCACACGTCTGTCCCTCCGCCCACCCACCATTGCTATATAAACTATTGCACCGGCCATAGCCGGAGTCATTCGCATCCGTTTCCTTTCTCCTGTCAGCACCACTACTGCCCACCATGGCTTCCTCGCGCTCCAGCACTCTTCGGGACGGGCGGACGACGGACCACAAGGAGATGGCAGCCATTGATGCCGACCGGCTGGCCGGCAGGCAGCCGGAGGACGACAACGTCCTAATGGAGAACATGGCAGTCGACGATCCGGCACCAACCCCCTCCTCTGCGCCATCGTCACCGGTGCATTGCACCATGACCATCGGCGAGACCTGTCGGTGTCAAAACCGGCGGATCTCGGGTAGGGGGTCCCGAACTATGCGTCTAGGCGGATGGTAACAGGAGACAGGGGACACGATGTTTTTACCCAGGTTTGGGCCCTCTCGATGGAGGTAAAACCCTACTCCTGCTTGATTGATATTGATGATATGGGTAGTACAAGAGTGGATCTACCACGAGATCAAGGAGGCTAAACCCTAGAAGCTAGCCTATGGTATGATTGTTGTAATGGTTGTTCGTCCTACGGACTAAAACCCTCCGGTTTATATAGACACCGGAGAGGGCTAGGGTTACACAAAGTCGGTTACAACGGTAGGAGATCTACATATCCGTATCGCCAAGCTTGCCTTCCACGCCAAGGAAAGTCCCATCCGGACACGGGACGAAGTCTTCAATCTTGTATCTTCATAGTCTTGGAGTCCGGCCGATGATGATAGTCCGGCTATCCGGACACCCCCTAGTCCAGGACTCCCTCAGTAGCCCCTGAACCAGGCTTCAATGACGATGAGTCTGGCGCGCATATTGTTCGGCATTGCAAGGTGGGTTCCTCCTCTGAATAATTCATAGAAGATTCATGAACACTAGGATAGTGTCCGGTTCTGCAAAATAAATTCCACATACCACCGTAGAGAGAATAATATGTACACAAGTTCAATCTGCTGACGTATTTCATGGCATGACATCACGCCACTACCAAGCCTTTACTTGAATCGTTTTCATTATACCACATCAGCGCGTTTAGCGAAGCGGTTTCCTTGGCACGTCTTGTCGAAGCAGAGATCATGTTCCCCTTATTCCGGGATTCCCATCAATACGGACGTGGGTAACCCAACCGTGCCATTGATTGTGGTGCCTGGGAGATAAGCGAGTTTTACCAGGCCGGTGGGGACGCATAGTCTTCGTCCGCCCATATATAAGGGGATAAGGATCCACCTTTTTTACCTACGCCTTCTTCCTCCTTTGCTTATCCATCTCCGCGCACTCGAGCTCCAGCGCCCAAGTCCGCACATCTCGTCTCAACCTTCTCCAGCCATGTCCGGAGCGGGAGGCAAGTGGATGGCCTCCTCCGTTACGGAGGGGCATATCGAGAAGTTGCGCGGCGCCGGATACCTATCCAGCGACATCGCGCACCGGCTGCCCGACGAGGGGCAGCTCATCCCCACCCCCAGGCCTCATGAGAGGGTCGTATTCCTTCCCCACTTCCTCCGCGGACTGGGCTTCCCACTTCATCCCTTCGTCCGGGGGCTCATGTACTACTACGGCGTGGACTTCCATGATCTGGCGCCAAACTTCATCCTCAACATCTCGGCGTTTATCATCGTGTGCGAGGCCTTCCTCTGCATCCGGCCTCACTTCGGCTTGTGGCTAAAGACCTTCAATGTCAAGCCGAAGGTGGTGAAGGGCGTTCAAGCGGAGTGCGGAGGCGCCATGGTGGGCAAGATGCCCAAAGTCACTTGGCTCGAGGGCGCCTTTGTGGAATCCGTCAAGGGGTGGCAATCGGGGTGGTTCTACATCACCGAGCCGCGTGACCCTAAATGGGCAGCGGCCCCCGAGTTCAGATCTGGTACCCCTATGCAGCTCACCTCTTGTAAAGAGAAGGGCTTGCTATGGGGTAGTTCGGAGGAGCTGACCGGACTCCAGTCCTGCCTCCAGACCCTGGTGAACAAGAAGCTCAAGCTTGTCAATGTGATCCAGGTCATGCTCGTCTGCCGGATTCTCCCCTGCCAGCAACGAGCCTTCAATTTGTGGGAGTTTGATCCGGCGCAGCACCGGACCCTCAGCGGGCTCTTCGACACGACGTACGAAGCTGCCTGGAGGGTGCTGTTCAAGGGGGGAGAAGCCCCCGCATCCGCAACTGAAGATCGCGGATTCAGCACGAAGCGCCCGGTCGGCGAGGCAAGCTTTGCTATCCTTTATGGGACACTTATTTCTTTCATAGTTTGACTCTATGTGGGATCTAAAACTCCCAATGCCTTTAACAGGACTGGGAGAGGACGTCCGGACAGGTTGACTGTCCGGATCTCCTTTCCGAAGACCCAGCGGACACCCGTTTGATGGGGCTGCTGGTTCCGGCCCTTTACGTGGTGCCGGAGAAGAAGGCCAAGAAGAAGGCCACGGGAACCCGAAGGAGTTCCCGGCGCCAGGTGGTATCGGACTCATCGTCTGATGGTTACGAGGCGGACTCCTCCCCCGAAGACGAGGAGGAGAAAGAGGACTCTCCCCCAGAGGGAGGAGAGAGGAAGAGGAAGGCCTCCCCAACGGGGGAGGCCGAAGGGTCCAAGAAGGGAAGGACCCTTCCTCCGGACTGCTCCGCCAACGCCGACGACGGCGACGAGGGGTGGCCCTCAAGGGCCAAGCCCCCGACAAGATCGTAAGTATCCGGATTCCTGAATGATTTATAATTTCTCTTTTATGCCACATAGTGTCCCTCTAATGCCGCATACAACCTTTAGTCCGGCCGAGGACGATTTTCCCGCTTCTTCGAGCAAGTCCTTGGCTCCGTCGGATGTGGATTCCATTCCGACCGCCTCCACCCCTCGTGATGCTGAGGACGCCGAGGTGGGATCCCAGGAGGGGACCCGCCAGGAGGGGGAGGCTCCGGAGGTGCCGCAAGGCAACCTCCCGGACTTCGCACCGGACTCCACACCGGAACCCGAAGTGGTTCCGGAGTCCGGCAGGCGGCCCCTTCGTAAGAAGGGCAAGACCATAACACCGGCAGCCTCCGTCCAATCGGAGGCGCCGGACAACTTGCTGGAGGCGCTCAACGGCGCTTCCATCAAGGAAGAACACCGCACTATCATGAGTGCGGTGATTCAGAAAGTTCAGCTCGCCAAGAGCGGGCTGACCGAAGCCTGTAGCAGCCTTCTAACAGGCTTTGAGGTAAGAAATTTTAAAATATGTAATGTAATACCGCATAGACAGTAGCCCCTGATGCTCGGTTCGGTGTTCGGAAAGAAAAACCAGACTGAGGATCTAAAAAAGATATACGCAGGAGTTCTAAAAATTATGTCAATATGGGTTTGCAGGCTGCGCTGCTGACCTCTGCCGCATTGACTGCGGAGGTTGATGCTTTGAAGCAGAACCTCGAGCGGTCCGAGAACGAGCTCGGCCTTGCCAAGAAGCAGCTCGAGGACAAAGAAGGTGAGTAACACGTATTAAATTTGTACCTTACAGAAAAGGATTTTGGTTGCAATAGAAATAACAAGGATAACGTGGGCACTGCAGGGGCCACGAACGAGGTGGCGACCCTGAAGGAGGCCATGTCCGCGGCCGAATGTAATGCGGCCGCGGAATGAGCGGAGCGAGAGAAGCAGGAGGCGCGGGTGGCAGAGGTGCGGCAAGAGCTCCAGGCTCTCATGGAAAAGCATGGGAGTTTGGAGCGCGACTCGAAGACTCGAGAGTCCGAGCTTGCCTCGGCTCTTGAGAGTGCCAAAGCCGCTAAGGCCGAGGCCCATAAGGCCCTCCAGGAGATTGAGGCGGTGAAGAAAATAGCGGTGGGTAAGGCATTTTTCATGCAAAGCAAGCATGTGAATGTGAATTACCTGTTACTTACCCGAATTCGGAGCTCTCCAGGAGCGTTTGCAGATCTGCCTCGCAGCATGTCCGATGCCGCCGCATTCTACCGGGCCGAGGAGGGGAGCTTAACGGAGAAGGTCTTCTGGTCTCAGTATGCTGAGGCCGGACATCCAGTGCCCCTTAGCGACCAGCTGAAGCAGCTGGTCGAGCTCCATAAGGTAGCCGAGCAGGCCATGAAGGGCCTCATAGTCCGGCTGTGGCCTGAAGAGGCCATGCCTGGGAGCTACTTCGGCATGGTGCGGCGGCTGGTGGATGCGTGTCCCTGGGTGGAAGTCATCAAGTGCTCCGCCTGCATTGAAGGTGGCCGTCGGGCCCTTGCCCGCGCAAAGGTGCACTAGGGCAGGCTGGATGCTGAGAAGCTTCTAACGGACGCGCCGCCGGCGGGCAAGGAGTATCGCACGCCCGAAATATATTATAAGAGTGTCCTGAAGGGTGCCCGCAAGATTGCGGATGAGTGCACCAAGGATGTAATATTTGAGTAGACTCGCAATGTGTTATCCTGTGCGCTGAAAACTTTGTTCATATGCGCTAAGCAACACTTATTAATTTAAAATATTACCTTATGTGCGGCCGTTTATCAAATTTGAGAGATGGCAAGTCGTCGGCTTCAACCCCCATGCCACGAGTGCTGGGGTGTTTGGGATAAACTTGAGCGCTCTTGTTCCCATTTTTGGGTCCATCTAGGGAGGCGCTCAACACGACGAACAAGGCAACCGGACTTATAATGCTTGAACACTCTCACTTAGCCATAGAATTCTATAATTTTAAATTTCGGCGAAGCCCCTAGTGTTCAGAAGACCGAGTTCGGGGCGCTATCCACGCTTGGGCCGGACACAGCCGGTTCCTCGCTCTGAGCGGCATAAGTCTTTAGGGACTCGAAAAGACCTCTCGAACAGCGACCAGCTCTCGCCTTATCATGACGGTCAGTTTTAGCTTTCTCCACTGAGGCGCTCGCCCAGCTCAACCGGGGCACAATCATAGTGGTTCTCCCAGTGCTACCTTAGCCGATAGAACAGAACGTAAGGTACCAAAACATGGGAGCCGGGCAAACCCAACTATTGACCCAAGACATGATTCGGAGCTTATGCATATAGTGCTATAAGTTCGGGGTGCCGCACTTGTGAAAGTGTTCGGACTTATCACACCATAAAGCGGGGAACATAAGCCCCTGGTGTATTCGGCCTTAGAAAAGTGTACGGATGCAAGATGTCATAAATGAACATATATGTAAAGAAAAGGAATGCAATTATAAGCGAAAAGTGATGCATTGTTTATTCCAGGAAGTCTGCCACGAGTGCAGAACGATACAAATAGTGCCGTAAACAAGGGATTGGACTATTAAACATGTCCCCCTCCAGGGGTACGCTGCGGAATGGTGTATTAAACAGATTTAATGCTCATAGGAGACCACCTGAGTGTTCGTCATAGCCATTGTCCTTCCCTGGCTGTTGCATCGTGAGTTCGGCAGGTCCACTGCCGGACAGGGCCTCTAGTGAACGGAGTCCTGTGGAAAAAAAAAGAAAAAGAAAAAGAGCGACACACTTGGGAGCCCATGGTGTAGTTAAGCCACACTCTGGGCCTGTCGTGGTCGTGCCCCACCCCTATGCCCATGGTATCTCCAGAGCGTAATGATGTATGCAAAGGGCTAGTCTTGCAATCATGCAAGGGCTGGGGTTGGGGCCGCATTGCTATGCGTGCCAGGTGGTCTTGATGTATGTTACTCCGGGCGCGTTTGGCCATTTACGGTCGTTTAACGGCCGGACCCGAAAATTGCCTTAAGAGTCTGCTCTGTACTTCCGCCGCGAGAGCCGCTGTGTGTTCCTCCGTTTGAAGGGAGCGTTCAGTGTTTCCCTTGACCGTGATGACTCCGCGAGGGCCTGGCATCTTGATCTTAAGGTATGCATAATGCGGCACCGCGTTGAACTTTGCAAATGCGGTTCGTCCGAGCAGAGCGTGATAGCCACTGCGGAACGGAACTATGTCGAAGATTAACTCCTCGCTTCGAAAATTATCCGGGGATCCGAAGACCACTTCCAGTGTGACTGAGCCTGTACAATTGGCCTCAACACCTGGTATGACGCCTTTGAAGGTCGTCTTTGTAGGTTTAATCCTTGAGGGGTCTATGCCCATCTTGCGCACTGTATCCTGATAAAGCAGGTTCAGGCTGCTGTCGCCGTCCATCAGGACTCTAGTGAGGTGAAATCCATCGATGATTGGGTCTAAAACCAATGCGGCGAATCCGCTATGGCGGATACTGGTGGGGTGGTCCCTTCGATCGAAAGTGATCGGGCAAGAGGACCATGGATTGAACTTCGGTGCGACTGGCACCATCGCATATACGTCCCTAAGTGCACGCTTCCGCTCCCTCTTGGGTATGTGGGTTGCGTATATCATGTTTACCGTCCGCACTTGTGGGGGAAAACCCTTCTGTCCTCTACTGTTCGGCGGCCGGGTCTCTTCCTCGTCATCGCTATGCAGCCCCTTGTCATTGTTTTCGGCAATTAACTTGCCTGCCTGCTTGAACACCCAACAATCCCTGTTGGTGTGATTAGCTGGCTTTTCGGGGGTGCCATGTATCTGGCAAGAGCGGTCGAGTATTCGGTCCAAATTGGACAGACCCGGAGTGGTTCTTTTGAATGGCTTCTTCCGCTGACCGGGTTTAGAGCCTCTGAATCCAGCGTTGACTGCCGTATCCTCAGTGTTATCGCCGTTAACGCGGCGTTTGTTTTTGTTTTGACGCGACCTGCCATTGCGGTCCTTAGTATCCGGACTGCCAGCATTTTTGCTGAGGTTGTTACTGCGTGCTAGCCAGCTGTCCTCCCCCGCACAGAAGCGGGTCATGAGTGATGTGAGGGCTGCCATGGATTTCGGCTTTTCCTGTCCTAGGTGCCGGGCCAGCCACTTGTCACGGATGTTGTGTTTGAAGGCTGCGAGGGCCTCTACATCCGGACAGTCGACGATTTGATTTTTCTTTGTGAGGAACCGTGTCCAGAATTGTCTGGCCGATTCGTCTGGCTGCTGAATTATGTGGCTTAGGTCATCGGCGTCTGGTGGTCGCACATATGTGCCCTGGAAGTTGTCAAGGAATGCGGCTTCCAGGTCCTCCCAACACCCAATTGATTCTGCTGGCAAGCTGTTAAGCCAATGCCGAGCTGGTCCTTTAAGCTTGAGTGGGAGATATTTGATGGCGTGGAGATCGTCACCACGGGCCATATGGATGGGAAGGAGATAGTCTTCGATCCAAACCGCGGGGTCTGTTGTGCCATCGTAGGATTCAATGTTCACGGGTTTAAACCCTTCAGGGGTTTGATGATCCATTACTTCATCTGTGAAGCATAGTGGGTGTGCGGCGCCTCTATACTGGGCAATATCGCGACGTAGCTCAAGAGAGCTTTGTCTACTATGTTCAGCCAGGCCGGAGTTGCTGTATCCGGCACGACGGTAGTCGTCTCGCATCGTGGGGCGCCCACGTGATCCATAGATCAATCTTGATTGTCTTGCCTTGTCCTCCAATATGTCTCGCAAGTCCGGCGCATTCCCCCGTGGCTTCGTACTTTTCGAGCGATGCCGGGGAACGGTCCTGATGGAGGGCCTAGAGGCCTCTCTGTCGCGGCCACGAGGTGGTCGGTCTGCCGTATTGTGCGCTGGTGATGAAGGTTTATATGCCTCCTCCTCTAATCGGGGGAGCAACTTGCGTTTTGGGTAGCTTTTGGAGGGGCGTTCGAGTTCATACTCTTCGGCCGCAAGGACTTCAATCCATCTGTCGGCTAGCACATCTTGATCAGCTTGAAGCTGTTGCTGCTTTTTCTTTAGGCTATTTGCCGTGGCCATAAGCCTGCGTTTAAAACGCTCTTGTTCGACGGGATCCTCGGGCACGACAAATTCGTCATCGTTGAGGCTTGCCTCGTCTCCGGAGGGAGGCATGTAATTGTCATCCTCGACCTCTTCGTCTGCCGCTCTCTCGGGAGGGCTGGCTTCTCCGTCCTCCTGCGCTGAATCTTGCTGGAGGGGGTTGTCTTCGGCACTTTCTAGAGTGTTATTATCTCCGGTTCCGGAATCTCCATTCTTACTGTGGCGAGATTTAGAGCGGCGCCGCTGATGTCGGCGCTTGGGCTGTTTCTTAGAGGAATCTGCCTCCGCTGCTTCTTTGTTGTTCCCATCCTTTGGAATGTCCACCATGTATATGTCGTATGACGAGGTGGTCTTCCAGTGCCCCGTAGGCGCTGGTTCTTGGTCGTCTCCGGCATCGTCGTCCATACCGTCGATGTCTTCGAAGTCGTAGTCTAGCATGTCGGTTAGATCGTCGACAATGGCTACAAAGTGGGTGGTGGGTGGGCTTTGAATTTCTTCGTCGTCCGCATCCCAACCATCTTGACCGCAGTCTGGCTAGGGCTCTCCTGATAACGAGAGACATTTTAGCGAATTTAGAATGTCGCCAAAGGGTGAGTGCTGAAAGATGTCTGCGGCGGTGAACTCCATGATCGGCGCCCAATCGGATTCGATTGGTAGGGGCGCAGGAGGTTCGGAGTCCGGCAAGGAGTCCGGCACCTCAAAGTCATGAGCTTTACAAGGGACAAGGTCAGTGTTCGGCTCCATCTCCGTAGAGATTGCAGTTCCCGAGGCGGTGTCCAGCCACCTGTCCTTGATCTGCGCGGTCGGCTCAGAACTAGGGGTCGGAGCGGACTCATGTGCGGCTTCCAGGGCACTGTCCGGCGGCAGAGCTAAATCATGCCCATCGTGACAGTGCGGCACGCTCGGCTGTGGTTCGAATCCATCGAAGATCAAGTCTCCGCGGATGTCGGCCGTGAAGTTTAGGCTTCCAAATCTGACCTAATGGCCATGGGCGTAGCTTTCGATCTACTCCAGATGGCCAAGCGAATTGGCCCGCAGTGCAAAGCCGCCGAACACGAAGATCTGTCCGGGGAGAAAAGTCTCATCCTGGACTGCGTTGTTGTTGATTGAAGAAGCCATCACGCCTATCGGTGACGACACAGAGGAACTCTCAATGAAAGCACCAATGTCGGTGTCAAAACCGGCGGATCTCGGGTAGGGGGTCCCGAACTGTGCGTCTAGGCGGATGGTAACAGGAGATAGGGGACACGATGTTTTTACCCAGGTTCGGGCCCTCTCGATGGAGGTAAAACCCTACTCTTGCTTGATTGATATTGATGATATGGGTAGTACAAGAGTGGATCTACCACGAGATCAAGGAGGCTAAACCCTAGAAGCTAGCCTATGGTATGATTGTTGTAATGGTTGTTCGTCCTACGGACTAAAACCCTCCGGTTTATATAGACACCGGAGAGGGCTAGGGTTACACAGAGTCGGTTACAACGGTAGGAGATCTACATATCCGTATCGCCAAGCTTGCCTTCCACGCCAAGGAAAGTCCCATCCGGACACGGGACGAAGTCTTCAATCTTGTATCTTCATAGTCTTGGAGTCCAGCCGATGATGATAGTCTGGCTATCCGGACACCCCCTAGCCCAGGACTCCCTCAAGGCCCATGCCCAATATATGGACAGGGTGAGGTAGATGCGTGAGGAGCGGTTCCGGGAGGCGCAGGCCAACGCCGCCTACAACCACCATCTCCTCCAGGAGCACCTGCAGGTGGAGGAGCAGATCGCCGCGGAGGCGGAGCAGGAGGCGCTACTCGACTCGTACCGCTCCGCCTGCAAGGGCCGCCTCGAGCGCTGGCGGTACCGCATGCGGGTGGCGGAGGCTGCGGCTGCCTACAAAGAGGCTAGCAAAGAGGGCGATGAAGCAGGCGAGGCGCTGTTTGGCGAGACCGAGGACGAGGCAGAGGACAATGCCGGCTCCGACGAGTCCCCGCTCCACTGGCGTCGATGACGCCCTGCTCCGCCGAGCCTCGCGGCGCCAACGAGGCAGAGGACACCGCCGGCTCCGCGGAGGCCCCGCCCCGCCAACAACGAGGCAGAGGACATCGTCGGCTCAGCCGAGGCCCCACCCTGCCGGCAATGTGGGGGAGGATTTCCACCGCTCCGCTGAGGCGCCGCCCGCCGGCAATGAGACAGAGGACATCGTCGGCTTCGCCGAGGGCCCGCCCCGCTGCCAACGAGGCCGCGCCACATAGAAAACGAGGAAGAGTAGAACACGGTAGGTCGCCGCCGCTCGGGTCCAAGTAAGGCCACCGCTGCTACCCTCCGGTTGAAGCCAAGCTAGGCGGGTTGACCAATCACGGCCTATTAGCTTCTTGGCGGCGACGTGGAGTCGGAGAGCTGCATTGGAGAAGAACGCTGCTTCTACTTAACTGCTGGTGCAGTTGGCTGACTAACACGTGGGCCCAACAGGCCACATGTCAGTTACGCAACTGCACCTGCAGTTAAGTCACTGAAGCTTCTGTTCGGCTCAGCGAGACACAGGTGGGTAGCTTCGGTTAATTAATTATACCTCCAGCGCACCCCTTTTTAGTTTTTTTTAGAAAAGGAGGATGACCCCCGGCCTCTGCATCTGGGAGATGCATGCGGTCACAAACACCCCTTTTTAGTTGAAGAATGTATGAAATGTAATGAAATCCGGCATGTTTATATGAAATCCTACCGTGTATGAATGAACTTATTTTGATTAGTTCGAATTCATGTATCACTGGCATTGGATGAACATGCAAAAGAATACGTACTAGCATTATTCCCAAGGTGATCACCACGTTTGTAGCAGTTTCACATGTACTCCCTCCGGTCCTTTCTAGTCTGCATACAAGTTTTGTCTGCAGTCAAAGTATCTCTACTTTGACCAATCATATACAAAAAAGTATGCACTTCCACAATGTGTGAAGTAAAAAGGAACAGAAGGAGTACAAAGAGTTTGAGCAGCTTTTTAGCGTTTTTGTACATTGCAATCAAACACACAGGCCTGTCAATTCATAGAGAACATTGAAAACAATCGATGATTATGCATCTTAGCGACTCACAATGTCAGAGGCAATATTTACTTCACAACTAAAGAATAAAGAAAAAATTGATCGACGCTGCTGACAGCAAAGGGCGTCCCATTCGAAAATATCAAACGCATATCTTGCTAAAATCAATGAGCAAAATTTGACAAGGTTGTCCCATTCCAAAATATCAAATGCCTACGATTATGGAATGGGCAGGGTTTGCCATCAGTTCGGACATTGACATGGCACCTCGTGCTAAATAAACCAGCTGTTCTTTTTGTGCAGTTCCACCAAAATCAACCAAATTCACGCGAAGCTTGTATGATTTCGCCCTTATATGTTGCAACGCCTTGAACTTATGGGCACCTCCTTTCTTGTGGTGGAAATGAATGATTCGATGTATTCATGAACATTTTGTGCAGTTCCCGTTGAAATCAAGCTGAGCACCCCTGTTTGCACAAATACAAAAAAGTGATTACTATAAAGCAAACTGTACTATGAATTGACAGTTTTAACAGGCACATACATGGTCCATGTAGAGCACACTTTTAGAAAAATGGAACTCACCAGAAATAATCCTAGAACAACATTTTACTCATGCATCACAGCAAAAAAATGAAGATTTGTCAGTCCTTCTGAGATGAAGTTAGTTTGGTCTTGTGGGGAGTAATGTAACCATCCTTCAACTGCTCCTTCTGATGAGAAGATAGACAGGGCTTCTTCATCCTGGCATAATCGGAACTAGTCACTTCACATACTCCATATTCTTCTTCGGAGGAAGATGATCCTGTTGTGCAAAGACAAGAGGACTAATAAATGCTAGCATCCCTGTTTGCTCAAAAAAAAGGAAAGGAAATATTTAAAACAGCACAGATGAAGCACTTCTCAAGGACAATACCACTTTTTCATGACAGTATCTAAATAGTAACACAATACCAATAGAGATGACAAAGCTCAATCATATGGATGAAATCAGTGGGCAAGTACCAACATTTGGTAGGAGGCTGATTGTGTTGAAGCACTTCTCCGGAACCATCTGTTGCTATCTACGGGGGTTGCCATGCTTACTATATACTCCTCGATTAGTTTAATGTTTCCAACATCTTCTTGTGTAGTTCCACTAAAATATATGGTATCTTCAAAGAAGATCCCTGTTTGCACAAGTAGAGATAATTACGTATGGCATCAAATCAGTGGCAAAACAATTGCTCGTTCCAGCCATAGCAATAAATTAAGATGCAAAACTATATCATTACTTGTGTCATCACAGTTCCAGTGCTTCACTACACCACCGGGAGTTGATTTTTGTTTTTCTTCCGCTTGTTCTTCCCCTTCATCACTTGGTTCAATAACAGACAAGCTTCGCCTTCAATGTAAGATTTGGCATGTCAGTTAGGGAGCACAAGTATAGTACTAAACTTATTTTTCTGATGAAAGTGGCAAAATACAGGCCAGCAGTTGTGAAATATCCTTATCTTACCTCAATGGGATATTACGGTGCACATACAGATTGGAAGTCTTGTCTCCATATGTGCAGTTCACTAAAATCAAGCAACATTATCGTACAAGTAGCACAACATATGAAAGCACACTGCAGAATCATGTGAAAGAAGGCTAGTACTGACCTCTCATGATGTGGAATTCAAACAACTCATAAGAAGAAGATCTGAACCAAATTCGCCTTAACGGATAGGAAGTAAGATCTCCTCTTGTGCAGTTCCACTAAGATCAAGCAATCAAGCAACGTTGTCGGTGTGACATTTTGGTTGAACTTCACAAAACACTCATAAAACAAAAGTGTTTTGTGCAGTGCAACAAAAGGTCACAATGGCAACGAGGTGAACTAGATAACCCTGTTTACACAGAGGTGCAAAGGAAACAATTAGTGGTCAATAACGGTGGATGACATAGAAGCCAACAAAAAGAAGCATCTACCTTATCTAAATGGGAAAGAAAGCAAGACAGTAGCATTTCTCAAATGGTGGCATTGATTAATATTAACATAGAGATTATATTAACAATAAAATTCGTTAAACATGTAATTTGCCTTTAACTGTGGCATTGCATCAATTTTCTAGCGGCATTATTAGACGGTGTTTGTTTACAGGGACATTTTGGTGTAGGGACTAAAAAAACTCTGTGTCAGTCACATCTAAACCAAACAGGAGGGACTTTTAGGGACTTAAAGTGGGCATTTGGGACTAAAGAAAGAAGACCCCGAGGGAGTCTTTTTGGGACTTTTTCCAATAGTTGCCCCTGCCACGCATCGCACCTTGTTTCTATTAGTTCATTACTAGGATAATATGGTCTTTTAGCATGTCATTTAATAATCTCTAGTCCATGTTTAGTCCCTGGAACCAAGCAGGTAGGGACTAGGGAGTTTTTAACCAAACAGGGCCTTAGATTAACAATAGCTAATGAGTTGCACGGGACAGTGGACGCACCAGCACCATGTGCATCTACCGATGTATTATGGTCATGCATAGTCTGTTACAACAAAGAACAAACAACCAAGGAGCATATTTGTGTTGGTCCCAGTTTTGTTATCTTTAGACACCTTTCCCTATGTGAGCGCAGCAAATCTAGTCATGCTCAAACTCTACAGCCTTGTCCCTTCCTTTCCTTTTTGAAATAGTACTTTCGCCCCTTTCTTTCCTCTTTGAACCACGTCCTAGATTTATGTGATAGAACTTTCCCCACTACTTTCCCCCATTCCTTTCCTCTTTGAACCACGTCCTAGATCCATGCTATACAACTTTCCCCCTTCATTTCCTCTTTGAACCACGTCCTAGATTCATGCTATATACAACTTTTCCCACTACTTTCCCCCACTCCTTTCCTCTTTGAACCACATCCTAGATTCATGGTATACATGCAGCTAGAGCAATGCATGTGGAGTAAGTAAAATATACCTTAAGGTTCTTGGGGCGCGGTTCGGTGGGCGACGGGACGGCGGCGAAGAAGAAGGGGTCGGAGGCCCTCCCGCGCCACTGCTGGGTGGAAAGTGAAAAGTTGCGCCGGTAGTGGATTCCCTCCCTCGCCGACAGCGACAGCGTTAAGCCTCCTTCCCTTCCCGGCAGACAGATCCTGCCGGCTCTTTGAACAGCAGTGAGGGGAGAGAGAGAGGCCAACAAAGTCTTGTTTAGATCTGGAGAGGGCGAGAGAGTGTGAAGAGAGCAACTACAAGCGCTGAGGCTCCAGTGGGAGAGGGCGAGAGAATGTGAAGAGAGCAACTACAAGCGCTGAGGCTCCAGCGTGTATACATATACTGGAGAGAGAGTATGAAGCATGCAAACCCTAGAAAACATTTTGACCAGTCAAAGAATCCTCCTGGCAAAAATTATGCTCAAGTGTAGTTATCGAACCCGAGACCTCAAGTTTGATGAGCGAACAGGCTAACCAGCTACACAGCCCTCCCGTTATGTTCAACGAGAGGAAAATAACGTTTTATACATTCCTGCATTCGTGTGACAGGCATGCCGTTTTTTTTTGTGTGTGTGGGAGTCATTAGGATTTCAATCATAATCGTGTCATGTGGCTTTGGTGGTAAGACTATCCACAGTGGTGCAGAAATAATGCAACCTTAGTCACCTTACCTCTCTCCACGTAGTACGTTGGGTCCCACCAGTTAGAGGGTGAAACAAACAAATTAATAAGAAAAATTAAAAGCGCCAGCGGTGTATCTTACTACCTCAGACATCTCGCTACTGCTCAAGAACACTGTCCAATTGATCCCTCTGTTCGCTCACGTACTATTTTAAGTGAATCCTTATTATAACATGCACACAAATTTTGGGCACTTGTATTCGATTTAAGTCAGTGTGCCATCGTATCTCGTATACTTACTAATCCCTCCGTCTAGGTGTAATAAGTCACGTTAGAAGGTGCAACGGGACCAAGGTGCATGCGTGTGCGTGTGTGTGTTTAACAGCATGTGTGTGTTAGAGAGTGCGACAGATCGACCTACTCCTACAGAGAGATGGTGTGTAGTGTATGATTTTAGCCGCGAGAGTTGGTGCATCCTCTCGTTTCCAGCGTGCCCGGTAGGGACATGCGAACAGCTGCCACGCCCGCTCTTGACCAGCCTCGCCCACCCAAAGCCCCTCCATCGCCCGCGCGCGCTTCTCGCCCAAAACGGTCAGCGCCGCTCCAAAGAATCGGTGCCGCATTCATGCCCGGGCAGAGCGGACGCGACCTCTCACTCGCGCAAGAGTGATGGTTGCTTCGTCCGTCCAACTTATTGCTGGGTCTATGTGATTTGACGTCTCATTGGTCTTTATTACTGAGGTGGTAGGACTGCTGGATGTCCCACGCTTTCGGCGAAAGGAGGTAGTAGATTACAATTTTCTCCATTCTTACAGCGGAGGAGTGCAAGAGCAGTGAAAACATGCAGGCTCAGTGATTACATGGCCCACCTCACACTATCACCGTGCGACACCTAACTCTTTACATAGTACTCCCTCCGTTCCTAAATATTACTAGATGAGTCCACGTTCGTTGCCGCAGAACAGCGGTATATCTCTCTGCGCAAAATTATCGATTTCATAGAACTAAAAAAATAATCTATAACCGCATGACAAATGTGGTAGCCAAACTAAATAAACTCCCATTATCATTTAGATCATCCCACGTAAGGAAAAAAGATCAGCCAACTCCTACTGCATAATGGGATTATATTTTTCTTTTTGACATGTTAATGGGACTTAAAAGCTCACTTACATGCATGCTACCGGTGCATGCTTGCATGCAGACATGTTGATGTGATTTAAAACCCACTCACATGCATGTGCCACGGTATTTCTGCATGCTTGCATGTGGCTTAGTTCGGAGCCTCTCAACGTCTAGATCAGATGGCTATTATGAGTGATTTACTTCATCTAACGGCTACATCAATTTTGATGATGTGGCTCAAGGAGAGGATAGAGAATTCCTAGTAGTGGGGGCTAGCTATTACTAGTAGATAAGTCTTTGTAGAGATTCCACAAGGTGAACTACATACGGAACAAAATGAATGAATCTACACTTAAAATGCATCTATATACATCCGCATGTGGTTCATGGTGAAATCTCTACAAAGACTTATATTTAGGAACGGAGGAAGTACTAGTATAGTACTACTAGTACGTACTGTAATATATCAGCGAGATAAATTTGTACAATGCTATGAAGCTTCCAGCTCCTGTTACATGTATCTTGCGTCCAAGGTTGCTCGTTGCAACATTTCATCAAATACAAAGGAGACTAACATGCATGCTATTGCATCTCAATGATTGACAGATCATAGCAAATATGTACTCCCTCTGTTCCAAAATAAGTGTCAACTTAAGTGTCTCAACTTTGTGCAAACTTTATACAAAGTTGTACTACTACTAAAGTTGACACTTATTTTGGAACAGAGGCAGCTAAAGAAAAAAACGATCCATGCAGTCCCTAGCCCTTGAACCGTGAACCCTAACCAGGCTTCAATTTGCTGGCAACGTTCGAGCTTCCTAATAAATGAAGTTTGCAGCCTTTTGACCATCGAATCATTTTGTGCAGTTTCACCAAAATCGAGATGAGCATCCCTGTGGCAAAGAAATTGAAGATGCGTGATTAGAATAAGATTACTGGGACTAGTTGATGAGACATAAACTCATCACAAATACAGTACGTAGAAGCCAGTAGAGGTATCAGGTATGTGCGGGGCAAAGAAGTAGAGAAATATCCACAGGGAGTGATGTGGGCAGCTGGAGCAGTGGTGCAAGCCGGCTGTAAAGGGAGTTGTACCCGAGGGACGTAGCTCAACCTTGAGGAGGGCGGCGGGAGGCGGCAGCTGCCCACGTCGCGGCAGTGAGCAAGGGACGAAGGCAACCTCACCGGCTTTGTGAGAGAGAACGGCGGGGACCCCTGATCGGGACGTGCCGACAGTGGGTTTTCGCCGTCGGCGACAGCCACCGCATCTACACCAAGCATCCACCCCTTCCCCAAGCGGACGTGATCTGCCAGGATGTTAGAGATGTGGCCACAGTCGTTTTGTGCGAGAGAGTGTGAAGAGAGCAACCCCATCAAGCAACCATGTAGGCTGGCCCGTCCTGACTATGTATATAGTGGAGCGGTTTCCTTTTCTGTCCATATGAACCTATCATATTGCATACGTGCCACAGAAGAAAAAAAATTATTTATAAATGACGCGGCACCTACTAGTTCTCCTATAACCTTGCGCTTGGCATCTCCAAAATACTAACCTTGCGATTGGCTCTTCACCTCTTTGGGAAGTCGAGCAATAATGGTAGTGCAGTATATATCGTTCTGGCTATATGAGACCGAATGAATTGCTGCACTCCACCACGTGGGCGAGGGGCGAGGGGCGAGGGAGAGTGCTACATACGGAGCAAAATGAGTGAATGTACACTCTAAAATACGTCTATATACATCAGTGTTTGGAGTATGTACTAGTAGTTCATATTGAAATCTAATAAAGGACATATATATTCCAAACAATATGATATAATCTCTGTAACCAAGGTAGTAGGGACGAGGAGTAAACGGAGGGAGTAGTAAATTTTTCTCCTCGTCCTGCGAGCCACCGCGCGCATGGGCGAGGGAGCAGGCGTAAGGCGGAGCAAGCTTCACCTCATCCTGCGGGCCACCGCGCCCATGGGCGGGGGAGACGGCGTACTAAGCAAGCTTCTCCTCGTTCTACAAGTTGACGGGACACATCAAAAGTACTCCAGTGTATAGAGCCTTGCCTCTAAGGTAGGCCCCACATGGTCTGCCTCTTTTTTTAATTTAACATAACGCGTCAAGTCGCAATTTGTTTGTTCACCCGTGGTAGACGATCCTCCCTCCACCAAGTGGACAACCAGTACACGTGCCAAATTACCACGTGGGCTGCCTTTTTCGTACAGAAATGAGCTCCACCGTGTACCTACGTGGGTGTGGTTGGGAAAGAGACGGGAGTATGTGCACCGTGCATGCACCTCTTCTCTTCGTGCACGTCCCCCACCTACGTGGGTGTGTGTGAGAGATACAAACCGCGTTCGTGAGTGTTTTTTGTTTTGTGGTGGGGTGGGGGTTGATTTCGTGAATTATTTGTGGGAATATGTGTCGATGACATCTCAAACAAAATTTTGCATGCAATGTGTGTGAAATGGAGGCCTATCCATATCATACATAGAGGGTCGGGTAATCCACGAGAAGAGAGGGAGGGGTCATAGCTATCGATAGAGTCGAAGAGAGAATCAAGTGGGTGGGTGCGAGATCGATGAAGAGAGCCATCGAAATTGTGTGTGTGTGTGTGCAAGTCAAAGATATAGGGCGACTGGCCTACCGGAACGTTAGATGGCACATGTCAAGTTTGTGTGTGGCAGGGAGACATGACTAGAGCGCTTGATGTATTGGTGTGTGTGGGGGGGAGGGGATGGGGGGAGGGGTAGGTAGAGGCCTAACTATAGAGGTAGAACGACTCGTATATGTGTTGAGAAGGAGAGACCCAGCTATGTCTTGTGGGAGATCGGTCGACATCCATACATAACTGAAGGACGAGAAATATAATGGGACAGAGAGAGAGAGAGAGGAGAGAGAGAGGGAGGGAGAGGGAGGGAGAGGGGTAGAGTGCTGGATGGGTGATGGAGTTGCTTCTCAGAGATGTTGGGAGAGGCCTACTAGACAAACTGAGGGTGGAACTGCAATGTTATCAATAAGAGTGGGCAAACCTAACTAGATCGGTAGATCAATTCTTGTTTGTCGGAGGAAGGGAGAGACACAACTAATGAGGTAGATCGATCGACGTGTGGGTAAAAATGAGTTATAAGGACCTAGCTGGCTATATGTATAGCGAGAGATCGGTCGGTGTACATTCATTTGTTAGAGGCAAATAAGGCCCAGTGAGACGGATAGACAGAGAGAATGGAGCTAGGAGGTGGTGCGAGAGGCCCAACTACTAGCTAGATAGGGGGATGAGTGTGCGGTTGTGAGATCGATGAAAAGAGGCGCGAGAGTTTACACATGTGTCTGACCGTATGAGAGACACGAGGCAAGGACACATAAAGGAGGAGATTGAAGTTGTGTGTGTATGCTGTAGGCAGGCATCGCTGGAGAGGTTTATCGATCGGTGTGTGTCGGAAAGGAGTTGTGGAGACTCTGGGAGAACGACCTAAATAAAAAAAATGAATGTGGATAGAATGCCGAGGGAGGGGGAGGGCGAGGAGGGCGTGTGCATGCACGAGAGAAAGTTAGTGGTAGCTACAAAGGTTAGAGGATTGTGTGGGTGTAAGAGACTAACAAAGATCATAATTTGATATGAAAGCGGATTCATATATTTGAATAGGAGATCATAGTGTTTTAAACATTGCATGCATGAATATAGCGGTGATACACATGTTGTGCACATGTTATACCATAATGTGATAATGCATGGCATTTGCAACTCACAGCTAAATGCCGAACAATCTAAACCATACTATACATCAAACAATCTCACATTTTATTTGAATTTGTGATAATGTGCGGCGTTTGCAGCTTACAACTAAATATCGAGCAATCTAAACAATACTATATATCGAACATTCTCACATTTTATTTGAATTTGTGGTAATGTGTGGTGTTTGCAACTCACATCTAAATACTTGTAGGCGTAGGGGGCGGAGCACCATACATAATGTGATAAACACATTATACATATGAGACATGGTTTAGATTATGAAGATCTAGCTAGAGCTAGAAATGTAATGTGATTTGAAATCAAAATAAAGTGGATTCAAAAAATCTAGTTCGAGTTCATATAGTACACATAGTTCATATGTAACTCAAGACTAATCATGTGGTGTGCTGTGAAGATAATACACAAACGATGGTTTAAATTGACAATAATGATGATTGTAGATCTTATTAAAACAGATAAACGAATTCAAATGCTTTGACTTCACAACAATCATTATTGTAGATCTTATTCAAATTTAGTTCATATTGAAGCGGTAGTATATACGTTTGGAATGCACTAAAACGTTCATTTGAGTAGTAGGTTGCATGCATTATACACATGGCGAAATATTTTAGTTGAACATAACATGAATTCAAAGTTTTGAATGACATTTGTAGTGCGCATTGATTTGGTACAGTACACGTTAGGCTTGTCCGGAAATTTCAATCCGCGCCTTGTTAGCCCAAAATATTTAAGATATATCTTTGTCTCATTGTGCTCCGACAACTCCCTCCATCTCAACCTGCGCCTTGCTATTCTAAAATTACAACGCGCGTGAAAACTCCCACCTCCTGTGAAATCCCGACACGTGAAATGCCCATGGTACCCCTGAACCGAAAGAACCACCTCAAATCGGTGGGGGGTACTTTCGTAACTTACCCCACATTTCGGCAAGCGCATCTCTAAGCCATGGTTCCCCACTACCATCCTATCCGCCCACCCATTCGTACACCGAGGCCGCGAAAACCCGCGATGAAACCCCACACCCTGCTCCGTCCGCCACCCAGCCGGAGCCTCTTCCCCGACGACGTCGTCCACAGCAACACCTCAATGTCCCTCATCCATCGTACCAGATGAGGATCCGTCGTTGATCTCATCGTCCCGCCGGTTCAGCCACCCCGTCCTCCACCTCCAAGGAGCTGCCCCGACGTTCCCCTCGTCTTTTGCGCCACCTCCATTCCCACACCGCCGTCTTCACCTGCACCACCGGAAGAGCATCATCATCACCGTTTCCTCGGATGAAGCTGCGGCCTAATCGACGCCACCAAAGAGGTTGTACACTAATCGCCGCATTTTCTTCTTGATTCGATCTCACGGTGTTGCCGGTGCTCGGTCCCGAGCCGACACGGCACGGCTCCATCCATGGCGGCGTCGCCGGCCACTTCCTCCATGGCGTCGCTCCCTTAGCGGCAACGTCCACATCAGTAGGAGCTGCTGTTGCTTTAGCTCTCGCTCGCGCTGCTGCTCTGCTCTTGCTCACGGTCCCCTGCCTGGTCTGCTCTTGCTATTGCTCTTGCTCGCACTGCTGCTCTTGCTCTTGCTCTTGCTTGCGATGCTGCTCCGATTTGGCTACACTTCAGTCGACTGAATCAACTTTTGGATCAGTCAATTTTCAAGGGGTGGGCTCGCCTGGGTGAAGGAAGAACCACCCGCAGCGGGGAGGGGGGCTCGCCAGAGAGGTACCCCACTATCTATCTTAGGGTTCAGGATGGGGGCGGTGGTCGCCGGTGTTGGCGGGGCGTTGGCGGGGCGGTGGCGTGGGGATCGCCGGAGACAATCGGCACGGGGGGGGCCTAGAGGGATGGCCGGGGCGGCGGCGGACCAGCAGTGGGAAGTGTTTTTGGGGCGGGCGGGGCGGCGCACCGCCGGCTGTGGGTGGCGGGGGGCTGCTGTTTGGCCGGTGATGGCTGTCAGCTCAGGGGGGTGGAGGTTGAAGATGAACCGCAGGCCCTTGATTTCGTATCCAACGGCTGCAAAATCGACTGACCAGAGATGAAAAAGTCAGTCGACCGACGTGTAGCCTCACCTTGCTAGTGCGTTCAGTTTCGACAGCAAAATTCAGTTTCGACAGCAAAATTCAGTTTCGACAGTTAGGTTCAGTTTCGACAGTTAAGTTCAGTTTCGATAGTTAAGTTCAGTTTCGACAGTTAAGTTCAGAGATGAGCGGCTGATGTATTTTACATCTAGCACTTTGTGGTTATGTATTTTACGTCATGTATTGGAGATGCTATTAGAATTCCACTCAGGTTAACGTTGTTCATTGTCTCTCTTGTCCTGCTTCAGCCTCGGCGTCGTACAACTCACCGGAGCTGCTCCAATGACGAAACCCTCCATCACAGCGGAGCAGTACCTCGGGCTCCCTCTCCAGACGCCTAAGATCTTCTTCCCCTCCTCCGATAGCAAAGTCAGCCGGAGCATCCTCACCGGCCAATCCAATCACGCTGAGATCGACATGGCTTTGCCAAAGAGGTTGTACACTTGTTTCATCTCTTTTTTACTCTACACGTTATATATATTGTCCACTGAGCACACAGATTTGTTCCTTTAGTGTCTCCTTGAAAGAAAAAACATAGGAATTTTAATTTTCACTTGTCCTCCTTTTAAAATTCCTATTCATGAAGCACAAGACTAAGAGATAGTAGCATAATAGCATTATAACCGTACATTTTCTTGTGGTTTGACTTAATCTCACCATGCTTCTTTGCATCATGTGATCTTCCAATTGTTGTGAATCAAACACCCAGATTGGCAGAAATCATGTGTTTTTAAATTCTCTGTTTTGCACGTGCATTCCTATCCTATTCCTATCTATTTCATATCCCTGTATTGTTGGAATCCTCCAATTCAAACGAGCCCTTACAGAATTACTTCTCTTACAGATAGTTGTCAAAGAAAACCTTGCGTGGTTTGTCCCGCTCCTGCTGCGTCGTTGTCCACCCCATCTCAGCTGCTCCAACGACAGAAGGGTCCATCACAGCAGGGATCCGGCCTCCAGACTGTCTTTCGCTGCCTCAGATCTTCTTCGCCGCCGCTGGCAGCCATGAAAACTGCATTACCATCATCAACCGAGCAGATGACCTCCATGACTACACGGGTCCGCAAGAGAGGTCGCACTCTTTCGTGTCTGCTTACGTTATGCATCGCTTAATATTACATGCTACTTTATCGTCTTGTTCACCGATTAGACTCCGAGTCAGCTCCAAACTAATGGTCAAACTTGAGTTTTTAAATGGTTGTGGGGTACATATCGGGGCCGTTATCAATAGTATCTATCTACTATCTGGTTAATCTCCGGTGTCTACTATGAGTTTCATGTTGGGTGGGAAACAAACAGTAAAGAAGCCATTATCTATATTTTTTAACTGAAGCCATTATCTGCCTGCTATTATTGGTCTTGGGTCTATCCACAGGTTGCTACCATCACTCTGGATTTCTGCATGCACTCCTTACATAATCTCACTATGTTTTATTCCTATGCATGACAGTTATTGTAAACAATGGAACTGAACATGTAGAGCAAGATGAGCCTTGCCTGGCAATAAAATTTCATGCAGACATCGCTCCATGGTAGGCGCAAAGGCAGCCCCCCTCCATGCATTTTGGATTGTAATCGAGAGGAAGATATCTGTTCTGAGGGGGATTCAGAAGGAGAAGATAACTCTTATTTACCCCTGAGGTCTTCGCTCTAACTTGGCATGCTGATGTTGGTTATATCATGCATATGGTGTCTTGCATAGCTTACTTTATACATCAAATATGTCATCTGCTTAGTTTAGACATCCTTTGTGTGAATGCCATCTGTTTAGTTTATTCATCGTTTATGTGAATTATGCAACGCCATCTTGTTTAGCCAGGCATCATATATGTGAATTTTGCAATGCCATCCTGCTTAGCCAGTCATCTTATATGTAAATTATATCAGGCCATCCTTTTTTTGGTTACATATTACATTTGTCAACAATGTTAGTACATTCAACTGCTCTTCGTGTGCATCAGCCATTTGACACGGTGATGGCAAATTCTGGAGTGAAAACAAGGTCTTCAGAGCAGACTATGCTATCTGATGAAGCGCATATCTCACTGGTTACGGATAGCTCCTTAGAGGAGGATTCAGAGACAGATGACCAGTCCTATCCCCCCCCCCCCGAGGTGTATGCTCTAACTTGGCAGGGTTATGTTGCTCATATCGTGCGTATGGTGTCTCGCACTGCTATGTCATTTGATTAGTTTAGACATGCTTTGTGTGAATGCCACCTGTTCAGTGTCTAATTACCATATATGTGAATTATGCATTCCCATCTTGTTGCAAGACATTATATATGTGAATTATACAATGCTATCTTGTTGCAAAGGCATTATATATGTGAATTATGCAATGCCATGCTGTTTAGCCAATCATCATGTATGTGAATTATATCATGCTATCATTTTTTTGTATTACGTGTTCCATTTGTCGACAACATTTGTATATTCAACTACTCTTCCTGTGCATCAACCATTTGAAGCGGTGATGGAAGTATCTGGAGTGAAAACAAGGTATTCAGAGCAGACAATGCTACCTGCTGAAGCAGACATCTTGCTGGTTACAGAGAGCTCCTCAGAGGAGGATTCAGAGACTGATGACCAGTCCTATTTCCCCCCTGAGGTCTATGCTCAAACTTGGCAGGGTTATATTACCCATGTCATGCATGTTGTCTTGCATTTTTACATCATATATGGATTGCCATCTGCTTACTTGCTTACTACATAAATCATATATTTGAATTATATCATGCCATCATGTTTACATAGTACATACACATCATCTATCTGAATTATGGCATGGCAACCCATTTAATAAAGACATCATATAGTTATATCATCTCATCCTGTTTAGTGTTTACAGTCATCATATTTAGAATAGTGGCATTCTATCCATGAATGTATGTGAATTATGGCATGCCAACCTATTTAATAAACACATTATATAGTTATGTCATGTCATCCTATTTACATAGTCTCATATTTTGAACTATGTCTTTCCATCTTTTTTAGTTAGCCATCATAATGTGAAATTGTGTCATGCTATCCTGTTTAGTTAGCCATCATATATGTGAAATTGTGTCATGCTATCCTGTTTCGTTAGACAACATAAATATGAATTATTTCATGCCCTCTTTTATTCCCCACTATCCATTGCACCTGTCTATCATACAATGTCTATACTTTCAATTACTTTTCTTGTTTATCAGCCATTTGAATTGGAGAGCATGATGGCAGTATCTAAGGGAGTAACAACACGGTCTTCAGAAAAGATAGTGCTACCAGTTGATGCAGATAGAACCATGGTTGTACTTGCCCAAGGACTAGATCCACCACACATAACCCAGACTCTCGCATATTGTACCCCTACCCAGTTGGACAGAGAACCAGCTACACCCCTTCTAACCCCAACCCCGGCAGATAGTAACCCAGTTCCAGTTGACACAACACCGTCTCCACCACAGAGCACCCAAACACGAGCAGTTAGTAAGGGAACTGCAGTGCCCAAAGCACGAGGACCACCATTCCGAATCCCAACTCAACGCTTAAAGGAGAAGAAGATTTGTTCTCAGGTCAGGTTCTGTAGCTATGGTTCATACTCCTTTGCTCTTGCATTACTGTATTTACTCATACCAACTATTTTCAAATTTGCAGGATTGAATTGAAACTCCAATGGCGCAACATGTATGTTTTAAACCTGTTTCTTTAACTGGTTTGCTGTTGTAACCTGCTCTATGTTGATTTCAGTTTCAATTGAATAAACAGTTATGTTCTCATGTCATGCACATTACAAGTGTTGTTATTGCTCTATAGTTACCCACACTTATATTCTGTCTATTCTGCTTTGTCTTGAACAAATATTATTTGAACTGTGTCTCTATCTTGATTTGGCAACAAAAACTAGAATGATATAGACCATAAAGTGACCATGGTACATAGATATATGTTTGTTTCATGCTGTTATCCTGTCCACTTTACTACTGAACTCATTTACCAAAATGAGTTTCATATACAACATGGAATGTGATGTGTCTTCTTGTTTCTCTTTTAGAATGCGGACAAAATATCGGAGAAAAGTACCGCGTTATCCAATGGTAAAGGAAGTAATGCAGATAAGGTTCAAGATGGTGAGACATCCCTGTTGGTCTCCAAGAAAGCTGATAAAAACTATCTTGACGACAGTGAGGGAACCCAAAAGTCCTGCCTTGATGTAGTGTTCGAGTTACTGACCACTACTACTAGCACAAGCTCTTCGAACTCGCTGCCTGAATCAGTTCGTCTTCTTGAGTCTCAACTTCAAGTTGAAAGACATCGATCAGATGTGCTGCGACAGGAAGCTGAAGGACTGAGGAAGTCCCTGCAGAATTCAAATGCATATTTTCTGGTGCAACAGCAAGCGCTGGAGGATTTAAGCGCCAAACAAGAGAAAGTTAATAAGCTTGTTAAGCATCTTGCCAGCATTATGGGTACCCAGGATATTGTTTCTTGAGATCTTCTGAAGTGGTTTCAGTTCTGGATTTGTTTTGCTGCGGTGTTTATTTGCGCTGGTCGCCAACTTTGACAACCAGTGTATATGATATGCTGCTTTGTTCCCTATATTTGCACCGGTGGCGAACTTTGATGCCCAGTGGATGTAATATGTGTAATAGCCATGATACCTAGCATAAGTTGCTTGCTTATTTATTTCCTTGTTGTCTTGTTTATTTGTTTGCTTGTAGTCAGTGCAGTTCTTTTTCCGCGGTTTGCTAGTGGCTGCAATAACCTATTTTTTAAAACTAGGCCACAATAACCATGGGCTAATATTTACTATAGTGACACTGGGCCTCCTACAGGCCGTAGAAACAGTGGGCCTTTTACGTGTCGTAGAAACAGTAGGCCTTCTACGGGCCGTAGAAACAATGGGCCTTCTACGGGTCGTAGAAACAATGGGCCTTATACGGGCCGTATGACCATAACGGGACATCGTTAATAGGCCGTATTTGATGACGCTATGAAAACGGCCCAACGTATTAACGAACCACAAACGGGCCGATGTAACCACGGGCTGAATTTGGCCCACAAGCAGAAAATGACAGTAATGAGCCGTAAGTAAACGAATGCTCGAAATGAGCCCAAGAATAAATGGGCTCTAAGAAGGCTGAAAGATAACATTTGCTAGAAATGGCCCAACTGAATAACGGGCCGTTAATGGGTATAACGTGATATACTGTTCATTACAGGCCAGTTTCACCACGGGCCGTTAATGGGTGTAAAGTGATACACTGTTCATTGCGGGCCAGTTTCACCACGGGCCGTTAATAGGCCAAGAGTTACATAGGGCCTCATATGGGCCAAAAGACGTCATGGGCCATACATGGGCCAGAAGTGAAAATGGGCTAGAATCATATTGGATGGCCTAGATGATGCTACTGGGCCTAATTCAGATAGGGCGTAACGGGCCTTGGGTTAGCGGGTTGTAAATGGGCTATATGCAAACAGGCCGTTAACAGGCTTTCCATGGGCCGGCCCGCCACCTTTTGACCAAGTCAAACGGGCCGGCCTTTTCACAGGAATGGGCCTCTGTTGGGCCGTGCCACGTGTCGACGTATCATAGGCGCCTTCTGTCCAATGAGTGGATGACATTTGTCCCAACAATGAGCCGGCACGTGTTTCCTCCAGCCAATGATGATTTTACACGTGGAAAATCCCCATTGGTCGGGGCTGTTAACGGGTTATCGGATCCAAAACCCGACCCGATAGCTTAACGGCATTCCGTTACGGTGGATGCCACGTGTCGGTCACCCTTGACGAAAGCACTTCTGTGACGCGCGATTTATCGTCATGGAAGTGGACACTTCCGTGATGATAATTTTGGTAATGTCATGGAACACTTCTACGACAGCACAAGTATGACTATCTTGATTCTATCATAAAATCGTCATGGATGTACATACATGACAAAAAACGCGACCTACTGTGACAAACACGTATCATCACGGAAGTGTATTTTTTTGTAGTGTCAAGCCATGAAAATGCACTATAATTTGCTTGTCATCAATGCCTGCAAATCTCTTTGTCTCTCTCAACATAGCAGATCATCATTAGACACTAAATCCTTCAATGGGAGCGTGCAAAATGCTTGCATTAGATCCCTCATTAGACACTATATGTTCATCACCAGGAGCATGTAAAATGTTTGCATCAAATCCTTCATTAGCAGTCTGTTCATTAGACACTTCAGGCTCAAGAACAACATGAGCTTGTATGTTTGCACCAGAAACTTGATTAGATACATCAGATTCAGTCAGTTCAGTATTGATTGGGGGAGTTATAAAATAAGTATAAATTGGTTTCATTTTCTCATAGATTCCCTACATATAAGCAGTTTTACAACACCGTCAGGTTTAACTATTGGCCAGAAATTGAAGAGTTGAATTAGATATAATCAGGGATGTGATGTACCTGCTCGTTGCGCATGCTACTCTTACAGGCTGCGACTGTCTGTTTGCGCGAGCTTGATGCCATGCCCGTGCTGCCGCCCCTGCCTCCCACGCAGGCTACACCCAGGGTTGGATCTTCATCTTCTTGTCCTTCCGTTCGCTTGAAGCCCGGCGACCGCCCTCCAACGAGGGCGCGAGGAAGTGCTGTATCGATCTGTCCAGCGGCGGCTAGGTTAGGAGTGAACTAGACTGGAGGCTGGAGCGAATGAATTGGGATTTTTTCTGCTATCGATCGATATGGAAGGCGTTGGTTTGGGCCGCTAGCCTACTATAGGGCCTGCCTTGCACTTATGTTATTGGCCCATCCAAATTGAAACGTTTTTCTTCATTTTTTACATTGCCTACTCGTGCGTTGGGACAAATAAAACTAGCCTGGGCTAACCTGGACGACTCAAATTAGGTGCACAATTTCCACCCACCCAGGCGGTCGCCCATTCCAGCCCCTATGGTGGCGTTGCCCCTTTTTGCGTGTATGATTGGGGTAGTGAAAAATATTCCAGTGGCGCTTTTGATTTACCCACAGAATGGTTGAATTGCTTGTTTCTATGAACTAAGTTCGCCAATAATGTGAAGGATGCCAGTCTTTTAATCCTATTATAGATTGCATAGATCTCGATATGCCAAAAGTAATCGCATGAAATATATAGTAAAAGCCAGTGTGATGTGTGTGGCTACAACTAGTCTGACTACATGTCCTCATATAACATATCAAGGACGCACCATCTTACCAGATTAACCATTTAACTTACCAATGCAGTGTGGGAAGAAAGAAGTATTGGGACTGTGTATCCAAGCAATTGATGCCATGGACTCCTTCGTACAACCTTGTAAGCGAAAAAGAAGTTGCAGTGTGCCTGTACAAAGAACTAGCATAAGTTCAGTTACCTGCTTCTCAGAATTTTAGTTAGCCACTTATTGCAAAATTGTTTAATTACGTTGCTTGGCTTAATTTAGTTTGCTATTGATTACATAATGCCACAGCCTGTTAATCCTATTATAGACCGCGCCTATCTATGTGTTTGATACTTACTGTTAAGAATTACCTGTTTGCCTGAACTTAAATAACTACTTGTTTGTTTAACTACTTTACTACTGCAATAACGGGTTACAATGATGTTAATAACTACTTTTCAGCATCCAATTGAAACTCTTTAATTCCTTGTTTGTTTAACTGGTTTGCTATTATAACTCCCAGTTGCGTTGTTTTGCTAACTTCAACTTTTATGAATCCAATTGGAACTTTAATGGCAAAACAGGTTAGCCCAAGAGCAAAGAGCGAGGTCCCCATGGACGTTGTATCATCCCACAGCAGTGGCACCAGCCCAATCATGCATTATGAATTGCCAACTGCTGATGCTCTAGAGGCTAAACTAGTGGTAGAAAGAGATTTTGCTTCTGCACTTAGAGATGAAGTTGACATGTTGAGGAAGTAAACAACACAATCACAAGCATTACTCAAGACAACCATTAAATATTTGGTGGATTTCAAAACGAAGCAAGCTGAGACTAACCACATTGTTAAGGTCCCGAAGGAAAAAAGGAAATTAAATTCCCACTTGGTAAATCATAGGTGAAATGTTCTTTCCATCGTTGAATAATCTTTGTATTGTTTGTTCATGTAATCAATCAAACCATTTGTTTTAGAGATCATGTAATAATTGTTTTTTGTTTTTTGTTTTTTGGTTTGTAATTTTATTTTAGCACAAGTCTGTATTAATTGATAAGACTTGGAGACATTTCATTTTGATTGTTGTGCCAGACCTACAAATATGCCAATCGGGCTGAATGTGCATTCAGCAATAATAGTAGTATAGATGGACCATAAGTGGCACGCATCAGAAAGGGCCAAGATGCTGTAGTAGCTTGGCTAAAAAAGGATGTTGTTGTAGCAAAAAAAAGTATAGCGGCCTGGCTTATGTATGTTAGTTCATAGTATTGATCTGTATACTAGTGTTTATATGTCTGTTAGTTATGTACATTCTTGGTTGATTGACTCAGTATTTGAATCTTGATACATCGCTTGTGTACATATCTAAATGGGAGTAAACATTATGTTGCGTGTGACATTTGAGTTGGACATGAAGTGTTCCAAATATTCGAATTCACCTTAAGCTGGATTCTAGCTTCTGAATTTGAGTATCGGCATTTGTAAACCATATTCATATATGACAGTGGAATACATCTTTGTCGTCCTTTTGAAGATATATAAAAACCCATAGAATGATTTATAAAGATTCATAGGACAACAAAATGGATTCGAATTTAGTTGCCAGGGTAAACGTGGATGCTTATTGTCCCAAAATTCGAAAGAAGCGACAAAATGTCCACTCCCACGTCGGATGCCCGAAGCCAAGTGTTTGGGAGATGGAAATTACTGTCTACCCATTACACGAACAATCCATTGGCCCGATTTCCACTGCTCTAAATAGGGGTAGGTTAGTAACTTCAATTAGACATGACACGACCACCTCTGAGCCCATTCCGACACGGTGGGCGCCAAACATGGGCGGCAAAACACATTTGATTCAAGCTCGTCCGAAAGACCTCTGTTTCTCCCTCCATTTCCCCATTCATACATGGTGGGCGGCAAAACAAACTCGACTCGACCGAAATCGATGTAGGCAAATATTTTCAATAGGGGCAGGTTTGTAACTTCACTCAGAAGTGACACAAACACCCTACCTGTCAGCCTTGTTCATACACTGTGGGCGCCAACCATGTGCGCCAACCACCCTCTCCTCGCCTGAAATCGCTCTGGGCAAATATAGGCGATATGCGAGATTATCGTCGTATCCCCAACCGACAAGACGTCCAAATTTTAAACAGGGGCTAAGTTCGTAACTTTCCCATATTTCAGACAGGCGTGTCCCAAAAATATGGTTCCCCGTACCTCTCCCTCCATTTTCCCATTCATACACCGTCCGCGCTAGAACACCATCCCCACACCAGCCTCCATCCGCCACCCCATCCATCGCCGCCGTCCTCCACCCCATCCATCGCCGTTGTCCTCCACCATGCCGGAGCGCCTACCAAGACCGCGTCGTCCACTTCTAGAGATGGAAGTTTCTCGTCCATGACGACGGACCAAGAGCCTTGCATCGCGTCCTCTCGCTTCATCGGCGTTGTCGTCCTCTTTGCCGGGGCCGCTCACACGACCTTCTATTCCACCGCAATGGGACTTATCCTCCGATGCACCCGTCTACCGTCGCAGATCTGCTTCAACGCCACCGACAGCCAATGCACCCCCGATGCCTACACAGCGCCGCAAGAGAGGTGGTACTTCATATCACCTCTACTTTTTGATCTCAACTAGAAAATAGATCTTAACTTGGTTATTCTACTTTCCTTTCAGCTCTTAGAATTTAGTTCTTAGTTTGAAGCAAACAATGGATGCTAAATATCATTTCTCTGGTTTGCAGCTTCAAATCTGCCATATCATAGTCATAATACGGTTTAATTGATCATGCTTAGGGTTTAATTGACCATGTTGGTTCCGTGGTGGTTTCTTTAATAGAAATCGGAGGGGAAACCCTCTTTTGCTAAAAAAATATGCTTAGAGTTCCCCCTTTTATGATCACTATACGATCAGAATACGTGCTTTGTGTCATAATAGCACTGCTCCACCCATCAAGCTAAAAAAGCTTAGTTGTTCAAATACGAATATGATATTATTAAAACAGATTTGTTTAATTGGTCAGCTAAATGTTCCTAATTAGTTTCGAAAATGCATGTTCGCCACTCGGGTGTGTATCTCTACAGGGTGCCCACGGTGGGCCGGCCCACCCTGGAATTTTGGGTCGTCCCAGGCCCCGATTCCCCTCTGTTCTGCTGCGCTTCTGATCTTTACTCACCCCCAGCCGCCTGCCTCGCCGGTGACTTGTCGTCCCCGGACGGCATGACTCTAGGAGGAGACGTCGGACTAACAGGTGGTCAGGAGCCACTCGCCCAACAAAGTCACCGCTGCCCGAGCACGCCGCTGTGCCTACCTTCCCAGTCCGTTCAGGTCTCAGGTGTGCAGCACCCACTAAGCCAACCCGATTTATCCTGAGATATGTCCTCAACACTCAGCAACCACTCCTCATCACCCATTTTCTAATTGATTCATTACTCATTAGGCAGGACTGTCATTAGGGTTTGTTGTGTGCTCAGTGCTACCTACACTTAATGGTTCAGATGTATTTCGGTAATCTTTAGTACCTGTAAAGTTCATAGGGTTTTCAAAATTCTGGCCCTCAGAGCAGACACTAGTCATTTTGGATTGTTGGTCGTAGTGACATTGACCCAGATTACTACTGCAAGCCAGGTTTGTTGACAATTTTACTTGTTTTTCTTACTCATTCGATATAATATCCAATTATTCATGTCGATTAGTTGCAAACAATAAGTGATAGACAAACTTCTTGATTCAGATTTTGGACGGTCTCTTACTGCAGTTACAATTCTGCATACTTGTCCTAGTAAGCTCACAAGTAAATGATTGATTCACTACGTCTATTCTTACCTTGTCATATTTGTTGTCAATATTCTTTTAGGGTGTACCACCCTGTTTCTAAATACTGGAACCGTAGATATGAGTGAATAGTATTTCTCTATGTGATATCTTCCATCATGTGTGGGAAACGAACACTGCATTGTATAGAAAGAAAGTGTCATTTCCAGCTTTTACATAGGCTTTGATCTTTTACATGGAATACAATATGCCTACTTGCTTTGTGTCGCACTACCAACACTCCATCCTTGAAGCTAAACATTATGCCACTCATAATTCCTTAGTTTATTTGTTCAAATACGAATTTCATATGATTCTAATGTTCCTACTTCAGTTTTGAAATGTGTGTCTGCCTGTTATAGAGACATAAGGGGTTTGTATTTCTGTGTGTGGTTTGGTCAGCACGGTTGGGGGTGAACTTTGCATATGTAGGGGTTTATAGGGAGACACTCTTCGAGTGGAATCCACAATGCATTCCAGAGATAATCTGACTACTTTTTATGTTTTCATGAATCTCAGATTCTGAACAGCATCATAATGATTATGAGCTTGCGCGCATGAAAAGAATAAAGCAGAACAATGCCATGGCTGTCAAACTTGGCATTAAGGGACTAAAATCAAGTCTGGATGCAATGCAATGCAAATGCTCTCCACCTACAAATTCATGCTCAGAATATGATCCTAATAGTGATTTTGAGCTAGAGGGAGACCTAAGTCAATGTAGCTCCCTAGTGGAGGAGTCACAGGAAGATGCCCTATCTTATTCACCCATCAAGGTGCTTGCTCTAACTTTCCAAGAATATATTGGTCGCACATACCTTGCAACTGATGCTTTGCATTGCTTCTACTTTGTTGAACTGCCATTAGCTTAGTTTACACATCGTGTATGTGAATACGCCCTGCCTATCTATTTTCAGTACATATTCCATCTGTCATCATACCATATTTATCCATTCAAATGATGTTCTTGTGTATCAGAAGTTCAAAAGGAAGAGGGTGATTGCTGATCGTGGAGGAGCACAAGCAAAGTATTTGGAAAAGGTAGTGGCACCTGATAAATCAAATAGCCATTAGGTGTAGTTGCAATATCACCTGACCCACAAAACACCCCAACTCTAGCAGACTCTAGCCCTACTACACTGGTCATTTCTGATGCCCCAACTGCAGCAAATAGTATGATTATGCCAGTTGACATAGCACCATCTCTACGACACAAAACCCCCATTCCAGCAAAGAGTACACCAAATCCAGTTGCCAAATCCCTTTTCGAACCAGAGAGAGCCCTAATTGCAGCAAATAGGACCCCTATTCCATTTCTTCCCAGTTTAGAAGACGAAGATTATATTATTGTCAGGAACTTTGTGCGCATCTTTCCTTCATGGAAAGATTATACCGCAGACACAGAACAATTTCTAGTCTTCCTCCGCAACTTACACGTAAGTAATGTACTAATGTTATTCATGGTCATTACTGCATATGTTTCTGCTGACATAAGACACAAGATTTCATTCTTTTAAATAGGCAAGGAGCAATCTGGATTGTGAAGACGAGCAAGGGTTGGTTGCGCTTTTGAAGCACTTGTTGATGAAGTATCGTTCCTACCTGAGGCAAGCGCACTTTGATGGCAAGCCTCTAAACGAAATTTCTGTAAAGTCTCCGGTGCTACATTTATTCGACGGTGACTGGAATAATCTTGTTACACATTGGTCTCGGCTACAGCGTAAGGTACTGTCTATGATATCACATCACAATTTGAACTACATTTCTGCATTTGCCTTAATGTCTCACTTGTATGAAAATTGTTAGCATAAGAACATTCATTCTCAAGGGACCACAGAATGGCGCAACTATACTGCACACTGCATTTCTCTTGTGAGTACCTCTTGCCCTGTATGACCATACTTACTTTCATAGCTGTTTGATTATGTAGCATCACTGATAGCCTCGTTATCGTCCATTTGATGGTCATTATAAGATCCATATGGACTCTTACATAAATTTAGAATCAACCCAATGCTTTTGAAGAGGTTTAGCTCTGCAGTCCTCTTGTAAGGACTGAACGTCGTCTATCACTGTACTTACATTAATAGCTACTCCCTCTGTCCCATAACATAAGAACGTTTTGTATAGTACACAAGTGTTCAAACACTCTTGTATTTTGGGAAGAGGGATTGGTTAATTGTGTAGCATTCTGCATCTTATCTCCCTCGCCCATCATTTACTAAAAAAGATCAGATCTATATTTAATCTTACCAACAAATAGAATACACAGACAATGCCAGTGCAGAAGTGTAGCCCATTGCTCTTGTCAGTACATTTTGTCCTGTAACGCTTGTACTTCCAGGGAGTTGATTATGTAGCATCAATCTGCATCTTATCTTCATTATCCTCTATCCCTTCCAGTATTATCATATCTATAATTACTCTCTACAAAATGTAGAGTACAGGCAATGCTTATGAAGAAGATTCTGTGCTGAAATTCTTGAGTTATCCTTCCCTTGACATGGAGAAGGGCATTATAAAGTCGGTGTTAACTGTTAGTGTAAGTCAGTCCTTCTAAAGCCTTTATCCTCAACTGCTGTTTAATTTGCTCATACTCCCTATCGTTTACTGCTATTTAGTTTGTTGTTTCTACCAAAATGCATGTTCGCAAGAACCATAAGTTCTAAGTTTTACTTGTAAAACCAAATTCCTTATTCATACCATGCACATTACTCAATACTCCCTATATGTATGCTTGTTTTTGTGGATCGATAATCCAGTGTGTGGTGAAGCAGCCCACGTTTGCACCTTGTCATCTCCTGTTTTATCTTACTGATGTGGCTGATGATATGAACAACATGCCATGCACATTAACCAAAATAGATACAATGATTTTCTTTGCCTTCATCTATGCTTGTCATGTTGACATGGTAATCCAGTAGTGTGGTGAAGCTCCCCGCATTATGAACAATGCCAAATCATGCTATTGATATTTTGAACTTACTCTTTATTTTCTAATTTGAAATTGGATGGAATTGACAACACAGTTATCATCTTTGTTTATACACGTGCAAAACCTGTCATCTCTCTGCTTTGCTTCAGGGTGATATGCCTAATGGCATGCACAAGTCTGCTGAAGGCTGTGAGAAAAACCCAACATATATTGCAGCAAAGAAGGCAAAACATCTTGAAGATAGCGAGACAACCCCAAAGTCTTGTCTTGATGTAGTGCTCAAGTTACTTGAGACTAGTAGTCAGACAAGCTCACAGAATTCGTTGTCTGAATCAGTTCGACTTCTTTAGTCCCAAGTTCTAGCAGAAAGGCATTCTGCAACTCAACTTCGACTTGAACTCCTATCTCTAAGAAAGATTGCGGAGAACACCAATGAGAACCTCATCGCTAAACAGCTACACCTGGAAGCTATGACCGACATGCTAGGCCGGTCTCACAGCCTTCCTCAGCAGCTTGCGCAGCAGTTCCCCCGCAAGGCTAACATTTCTTGAACTTTCTTGGAAGTGGTCTCGGTTCAGTATTATTTTGTTACACTGCAATGGTGCCCAGTTTTTGTAATCTGCTTCTTCGTTGCGCTTTATGATCACTGGTGGCGAACTTCGATGCCCAGTGGATGTAATATACCATAAATCCTTTATTGTATAGTGCAGGTTTATTCTTAGTTACTATGCCGTAATTTCTTTATTGTATAGAGTAGGTTTGTTCTTAATTCCTACTAGTTACTGCCATCATTCGCTATCTGAAAAAAAATCAGATGCAGTCAACCGGGCCGAAACATTCGCCTCTAACAGGCCTGGTTTTTAGCGGGCCACAATTGGGCCGGCCTACATCTTTCTTGGGCCCGAATGATTGGGGCCTTCACACTTTGCGCCAGGCCCACAACTTACACCGGCCTATATTTTAGTTGGGCCTTTTGTGGACCCAGCGCTTAGTTTGGCCCAGGTAGCGTTGGGCCATTAACAGGCTGAATATTGTACTGGCCTGTTACGGCCCAGATGAAACCATCGGCCTTTAGCAGGCCGAAATGCATGTTGGGCCTCAATTTTCACTAGTCGTCGACGGGCCTTCAGCAGGCTGAAATGTAGACTGGGCCTTTTTGGGCCCAGTTATATCATGGGCCATTACCAGGCTGAAACATATATTGGGCCTTAGTTGGCCCACTGATATCATGGACCTTTAAGAGGCCGAAAGCTTAGTACATGCATCAATTGGCCGAATTATGCGATAGGCCTTTAACAGGCCCAAAGTCACGTTGGGCTTAACCGTTGCCACCTTTATCACGAGCCGTTAGTGGGCCCGATGTCCCGTCAGACCATATATGGCCCATGGGCAGCACGGGCCATTCCTAGGCCGAAAGTTACACTGGGCTGAAATGGTCCCATGTCTACATCGGGCCTCTAACAGGCCAAAAGTCACTGGGCTATAATTGGGCCCAAATATTTGATGAATAATTAACGGGCCAGATCTGGCTTCAGGCCGTAAATGGGCCCAAATATTCGGCGAACAATTAACGGGCCAGATCTGGCTTCGAGCCGTAAATGGGCCTTTATTAAGTGGGTCGTTATTGGGCTGGCCCACTAGTACCTGAGTAAGTACTACGGGCCTTTGACTGAGCCGGCCTTTTTTGTTGGGGAACGTAGTAATTTCAAAAAAATTCCTACGCACACGCAAGATCATGGTGATGTTATACCAACGAGAGGGGAGAGTGTATGTCCACGTACCCTCGTAGACAGTAAGCGGAAGCGTTAGCACAACGCGGTTGATGTAGTCGTACGTCTTCATGATCCGACCAATCCAAGCACCGAACGTACGGGGCCTCCGAGTTCAGCACACATTCAGCTCGATGACGATCTCCGGCCTCCGATCCAGCCGAGCTCCGGAGATGAGTTCCGTCAGCACGACGGCGTGGTGACGATGATGATGTTCTACCAACGCAGGGCTTCGCCTAAACTCCGCGACGATATGACCGAAGTGGAATATGGTGGAAGGGGGCACCGCACACGGCTATGGAACGATCCGTAGATCAACTTGTGTGTCTATGGGGTGCCCCCTGCCCCCGTATATAATCCTCCTCCTAGTAGGAGTAGGATTCCTCCTTTCCTACTCCTACTAGGAGGGGGAAGGAAGGGGGAGAGGGGGGAAGGAAAGGGGGGCGCCGCCCCCCCCCTCCTAGTCCAATTAAGACCAGAGGGAGAGGGGGCGCGCGGCCCACCCTGGCCGCCCCTCTCTCTTCCCACCTAGGCCCATGTGGCCCATTAACTCTCTCGGGGGGTTCCGGTAACCCCCCCGGCACTCCGGTTTTCTCCGAAATCACCCGGAACCTTTCCGGTGTCCGAATATAGTCGTCCAATATATCAATCTTTATGTCTCGACCATTTCGAGACTCCTCGTCATGCCCGTGATCACATCCAGGACTCCGAACAAACTTCGGTACATCAAAACTTATAAACTCATAATTAAAACAGTCATCGAAACGTTAAGCGTGCGGACCCTACGGGTTCGAGAACTATGTAGACATGACCTAAAACCATTCTCGGTCAATAACCAATAGCAGGACCTGGATGCCCATATTGGTTCCTACATATTCTACGAAGATCTTTATCGGTCAAACCGCATAACAACATACGTTGTTCCCTTTGTCATCGGTATGTTACTTGCCCGAGATTTGATCGTCGGTATCCAATACCTAGTTCAATCTCGTTACCGGCAAGTCTCTTTACTCGTTCCGCAATACATCATCTCATAACTAACTCATTAGTTACATGCTTGCAAGGCTTAGGTGATGAGTATTACCGAGAGGGCCCAGAGATACCTCTCCGACAATCGGAGTGACAAATCCTAATCTCGAATTATGCCAACCCAACATGTACCTTCGGAAACACCTATAGAGCACCTTTATAACCACCCAGTTACGTTGTGACGTTTGGTAGCACACAAAGTGTTCTTCTGGTAAACGGGAGTTGCACAATCTCATAGTTGTAGGAACTTTGTATAAGTCATGAAGAAAGCAATAGCAGTATACTAAATGATCAAGTGCTAGGCTAACGGAATGGGTCATGTCAATCACATCATTCTCCTAATGATGTGATCCCGTTAATCAAATGACAACTCTTTTGTCCATGGCTAAGAAACATAACCATCTCTGATAAACGAGCTAGTCAAGTAGAGGCATACTAGTGACACTATGTTTGTCTATGTATTCACACATGTATTATGTTTCCGGTTAATACAATTCTAGCATGAATAATAAACATTTATCATGAAATAAGGAAATAAATAATAACTTTATTATTGCCTCTAGGGCATATTTCCTTCAGTCTCCCACTTGCACTAGAGTCAACAATCTAGTTCACATCGCCATGTGATTTAACAACAATATTCATATCTGTATATGATTAACACCCATAGTTCACATCATCATGTGACCAACATCCAAAGGGTTTACTAGAGTCAATAATCTAGTTCACAACGCTATGTGATTAACACCCAAAGAGTACTAAGGTGTGATCATGTTTTGCTCGTGAGAGAAGCTTAGTCAACGGGTCTGTCACATTCAGAGCCGTATATATTTTGCAAATATTTTATGTCCACAATGCTCTGCACGGAGCTACTCTAGCTAATTGCTCCCACTTTCAATATGTATCCAGGTTGAGACTTAGAGTCATCTGGATCAGTGTAAAAGTTTGCACTGATGTAACTTTTACAACAAACTCTTTTATCACCTCCATAATCGAGAAACATCTCCTTAGTCCTTACTAAGGATATTCTTGACCAATGTCCAGTGATCTACTCCTAGATCACTATTGTACTCCCTTGCCAAATTCAGAGCAAGGTATACAATAGGTCTGGTACATAGCATAGCACACTTTATAGAACCTATGACTGAGGCATAGGGAATGACTTTTCATTCTCTTTCTATTTTCTGCTGTGGTCGGGATTTGAGTCTTACTCAATTTCATACCTTTGCAACACAGGCAAGAACTCTTTCTTTGACTGTTCCATTTTGAACTATTTCAAAATCTTGCCAAGGTATGTACTCATTGGAAATCTTATCAAGTGTCTTGATCTATCTCAATAGATCTTGATGCTCAATATGTAAGTAGCTTTTACTGAGGTCTTTTCTTTTTAAAGAACTCCTTTAAAACACTCCTTTATGCTTTGCAGAAAAAATTCTACATCATTTCTGATCAACAATATGTCACTCACATATACTAATCAGAAAGGCTGTAGTGCTCCCACTCACTTTATTGTAAATACAGGCTTCATCGTAAGTCCATATAAAACTATATGCTTTGATCAACTTATCAAAGCGTATATTCCAACTCCGAGATGCTTGCACCAGTCCATAGATGGATCGCTGGAGCTTGCACATTTTGTTAGTACCTTTAGGATTGACAAAACCTTCTGGTTGCATCATATACAACTCTTCTTTAATAAATCCATTAAGGAATGCAGTTTTGACATCCACTTGCTAGATTTCATAAAATGTGGCAATTGCTAACATGATTCAGACAGACTTAAGCATCGATACGAGTGAGAAAATCTCATCGTATTCAACACTTTGAACTTGTTGAAAACCTTTCGCAACAAGTCGAGCTTGGTAGATAATAATACTACTATCAGTGTCCGTCTTCATCTCGAAGATACATTTATTTAACATGGCTTGCTGATCATCGAGCAAGTCAATCAAAGTCCATACTTTGTTCTCATACATGGATCATATCTCAGATTTTATGGCCTCCAGCCATTTTGCGGAATCTGGGCTCATCATCGCTTCCTCATAGTTCATAGGTTTATCACGGTCTAGTAACATGACTTTCAGAACAGGATTACCGTACCACTCTGGTGCGGACCGTACTCTGGAAGACCTACGGGGTTCTCTAGTAACTTGATTTGAAGTTTCATGATCATCATCATTAGCTTCCTCGCTAATTGGTGTAGCAATCACTGGAATTGATTTCTGTGATGAACAACTTTCCAATTTGGGAGAATGTACAATTACCTCATCAAGTTCTACTTTCCTCCCACTCACTTCTTTCGAGAGAAACTCCTTCTCTAGAAAGGATCCATTTTAGCAACGAATATCTTGCCTTCGGATCTATGATAGAAGGTGTACCCAACAATTTCCTTTGGGTATTCTATGAAGACGCACTTCTCCGATTTGGGTTCGAGCTTATCAGGATGAAACTTTTTTCACATAAGCATCGCAGCCCCAAACTTTAAGAAACGACAACTTGGGTTTCTTGCTAAACCACAGTTCATATGCTGTCGTCTCAACGGATTTAGATGGTGCCCTTTTAAACGTGAATGCAGTTGTCTCTAATGCATAAACCCAAAACAATAGTGGTAAATCGGTAAGAGACATCATAGATCGCACCATATCCAGTAAAGTGTGGTTACGATGTTCGGACACACCATAACGTTGTGATGTTCCAGGTGGCGTGAGCTGTGAAACTATTTCACATTGTTTTAATTGAAGACCAAACTCGTAACTCAAATATTCGTCTCCGTGATCAGATCGCAGAAACTTTATTTTCTTGTTACGATGATTTTTCCACTTCACTCTGAAATTCTTTGAACCTTTCAACTATTTCAGACTTATGTTTCATCAAGTAGATATACCCATATCTGCTCAAATCATCTTGTGAAGGTCAGAAAATAACGATACTTGCCACGAGCATCAATACTCATTGGATCATATACATCGGTATGTATTATTTCCAATAAGTCAGTAGCTCGTTCCATTGTTCCGAAGAACGGAGTTTTAGTCATCTTGCCCAAAAGGCACGGTTCGCAAGCATCAAATGATTCATAATCAAGTGATTCCAAAAATCCATCTTTATGGAGTTTCTTCATGCGCTTTACACCGATATAACCCAAACGGCAGTGCCACAAATAAGTTGCACTATCATTATTAACTTTTCATCTTTTGGCATCAATATTATTAATATGTGTATCACTACGATCGAGATCCAACAAACTATGTTCATTGGGTGTATGACCATCGAAGGTCTTATTCATGTAAACAGAATAACAATTTATTCTCTAACTTTAAATGAATAACCGTTTCGCAATAAACATGATCAAATCATATCCATGCTCAACGCAAACGCCAAATAACATTTATTTAGGTTTAACACTAATCCCGAAAGTATAGGGAGTGTGCGATGATGATCATATCAATCTTGGAACTACTTCCAACACTCATCGTCACTTCCCCTTCAACTAGTCTCTGTTTATTCTGTAACTCCTATTTCAAGTTACTAATCTTAGCAACCGAACAAGTATCAAATACTCAGGGGCTACTATAAACACTAGCAAGGCACACATCAATAACCTGTATATCAAATATACCCTTGTTCACTTTGCCATCCTTCTTATCTAGCAAATATTCAGGGCATTTCCGCTTCCAGTGACTATTTCCTTTGTAGTGTAAGCACTTAGTTTCAGGCTATGGTCCAGCTTTGGGCTTCTTCGCAGGAGTGACAACTTGCTTGTCTTTCCACTTGAAGTTCCCTTTCTTTCCCTTTGCCCTTTTTTTGAAACTAGTGGTCTTGTCAATCATCAACACTTGATGTTCTTTCTTGATTTCTACCTTCGTTGATTTCAACATCACGAAGAGCTCGGGAATCGTTTTCGTCATCCCTTGCATACTATAGTTCATCATGAAGTTCTACTAACTTGGTGATGGTGACTAGAGAATTCTGTCAATCACTATCTTATTTGGAAGATTAACTCCCACTTGATTCAAGCGATTGAAGTACCTAGACAATCTGAGCACATGCTCACTAGTTGAGCGATTCTCCTCCATCTTTTAGCTATAGAACTTGTTGGAGACTTCATATCTCTCAACTCGGGTATTTGCTTGAAATATCAACTTCAATTTCTGGAACATCTCATATGGTCCATGACGTTCAAAACGTCCTTGAAGTCCCGATTCTAAGCCGTTAAGCATGGTGCACTAAACTATCAAGTAGTCATCATATTGAGCTAGCCAAACATTCATAACGTCTGCATCTGCTCCTGCAATAGGTCTGTCACCTAGCGGTGCATCAAGGACATAATACTTCTGCGCAGCAATGAGGATAAACCTCAGATCACGGATCCAATCCGCATCATTGCTACTAACATCTTTCAACACAGTTTCTCTAGGAACATATCAAAATAAACATATGAAAGCAACAACGAAGCTATTGATCTTACAACATAATTTGCAAAATACTACCAGGACTAAGTTCATGATAAATTTAAGTTCAATTAATCATATTACTTAAGAACTCCCACTTAGACAGACATCTCTCTAGTCATCTAAGTGATCACGTGATCCAAATCAACTAAACCATAACCGATCATCACGTGAGATGGATTAGTTTTCAATGGTGAACATCACTATGTTGATCATATCTACTATATGATTCACGCTCGACCTTTCGGTCTCCGTGTTCCGAGGCCATATCCGCATATGCTAGGCTCGTCAAGTTTAACCTGAGTATTCTGCGTGTGCAAAACTGGCTTGCACCCGTTATAGATGGACGTAGAGCTTATCACACCCGATCATCACGTGGTGTCTGGGCACGACGAACTTTGGCAACGGTGCATACTCAGGGAGAACACTTCTTGATAATTTTTAGTGAGAGATCATCTTAAAATGCTACCGTCAATCAAAGCAAGATAAGATGCATAAAGGATAAACATCACATGCAATCAATATAAGTGATATGATATGGCCATCATCATCTTGTGCTTGTGATCTCCATCTCCGAAGCACCGTCGTGATCACCATCGTCACCGGCGCGACACCTTGATCTCCATCGTAGCATCGTTGTCGTTTACGCCATCTATTGCTTCTACGACTATTGCTACCGCTTAGTGATAAAGTAAAGCAATTACAGGGCGTTTGCATTTCATACAATAAAGCGACAACCATATGGCTCCTGCCAGTTGCCGATAACTTCGGTTACAAAACATGATCATCTCATACAATAAAATATAGCATCACGTCTTGACCATATCACATCACAACATGCCCTGCAAAAACAAGTTAGACGTCCTCTACTTTGTTGTTGCAAATTTTACGTGGATGCTACGGGCTTAGCAAGAACCGTTCTTACCTACGCATCAAAAACCACAACGATAGTTCGTCAAGTTGGTGCTGTTTTAACCTTCGCAAGGACCGGGCATAGCCACACTCGATTCAGCTAAAGTGAGAGAGACAGACACCCGCCAGCCACCTTTAAGCACGAGTGCTCGTAACAGTGAAACCAGTCTCGCGTAAGCGTACGCGTAATGTCGGTCCGGGCCGCTTCATCTCACAATACCGTCGAACCAAAGTATGACATGCTGGTAAGCAGTATGACTTGTATCGCCCACAACTCACTTGTGTTCTACTCGTGCATATAACATCAACGCATAAAACCTAGGCTCGGATGCCACTGTTGGGGAACGTAGTAATTTCAAAAAAATTCCTACGCACACGCAAGATCATGGTGATGTCATAGCAACGAGAGGGGAGTGTATGTCCACGTACCCTCTTAGACCGTAAGCGGAAGCGTTAGCACAACGCGGTTGATGTAGTCGTACGTCTTCACGATCCGACCGATCCAAGCACCGAACGTACGGGGCCTCCGAGTTCAGCACACGTTCAGCTCGATGATGATCTCCGTCCTCCGATCCAGCCAAGCTCCGGAGATGAGTTCCGTCAGCACGACGGCGTGGTGACGATGATGATGTTCTACCGGCGCAGGGCTTCGCCTAAACTCCGCGACGATATGACCGAGGTGGAATATGGTGGAAGGGGGCACCGCACACGGCTATCGAACGATCCGTAGATCAACTTGTGTGTCTATGGGGTGCCCCCTGCCCCCATATATAAAGGAGGGAGGGGGGAGGCCGGCCGGCCCCTTTGGGCGCGCCAAGGGAGGAGGAATCCTCCTCCTAGTAGGAGTAGGATTCCTCCTTTCCTACTCCTACTAGGAGGGGGAAGGAAGGGGGAGAGGGGGGAAGGAAAGGGGGGCGCCCCCCCCCCCTCCTAGTCCAATTCGGACCAGAGGGAGAGGGGGCGCGCGGCCCACCCTGGCCGCCCCTCTCTCTTCCCACCTAGGCCCATGTGGCCCATTAACTCTCCCGGGGGGTTCCGGTAACCCCCCCGGCACTCCGGTTTTCTCCGAAATCACCCGGAACCTTTTCGGTGTCCGAATATAGTCGTCCAATATATCAATCTTTATGTCTCGACCATTTCGAGACTCCTCATCATGCCCGTGGTCACATCCGGGACTCCGAACAAACTTCGGTACATCAAAACTTATAACTCATAATTAAAACAGTCATCGAAACGTTAAGCGTGCGGACCCTACGGGTTCGAGAACTATGTAGACATGACCTAAAACCATTCTCAGTCAATAACCAATAGCGGGACCTGAATGCCCATATTGGTTCCTACATATTCTACGAAGATCTTTATCGGTCAAACCGCATAACAACATACGTTGTTCCCTTTGTCATCGGTATGTTACTTGCCCGAGATTTGATCGTCGGTATCCAATACCTAGTTCAATCTCGTTACCGGCAAGTCTCTTTACTCATTCCGTAATACATCATCTCATAACTAACTCATTAGTTACATGCTTGCCAGGCTTAGGTGATGAGTATTACCGTGAGGGCCCAGAGATACCTCTCCGACAATCGGAGTGACAAATCCTAATCTCGAATTATGCCAACCCAACATGTACCTTCGGAAACACCTGTAGAGCACCTTTATAATCACCCAGTTACGTTGTGACGTTTGGTAGCACACAAAGTGTTCTTCCAGTAAACGGGAGTTGCACAATCTCATAGTTGTAGGAACTTTGTATAAGTCATGAAGAAAGCAATAGCAGTATACTAAACGATCAAGTGCTAGGGTAACGGAATGGGTCATGTCAATCACATCATTCTCCTAATGATGTGATCCCGTTAATCAAATGACAACTCTTTTGTCCATGGCTAGGAAACATAACCATCTCTGATAAACGAGCTAGTCAAGTAGAGGCATACTAGTGACACTATGTTTGTCTATGTATTCACACATGTAGTATGTTTCCGGTTAATACAATTCTAGCATGAATAATAAACATTTATCATGAAATAAGGAAATAAATAATAACTTTATTATTGCCTCTAGGGCATATTTCCTTCATTTTTAACCTATATGGGCCTCTGTTGGGCCCAGCCACGTATCGATGTATCATAGGCACGTCTCCTCCAATGGACGGGCGACATCTGGCCCACTGACGAGCTGACAGGTGTTCCCTCCGGCCAATTAGATTTTTACACGTGGAAATTTCTCATTGGTCCCGGCTGTTAACGGGTTATCGAATCCAAAAGCGGACCCGATAGCTTAACAACGTTCCGTTACAGTGGATGCCACGTGTCAGTTACCCTTCACGAAAGCACTTCTGTGACACGCGATTTATCGTCATGGAAGTGGACACTTCCGTGATGATAATTTTGGTAATGTCATGGAACACTTCTACGACAGCACAGGTATGACTATCTTGATTCTGTCATAAAATCGTCATGGATGTACATGCATGACAGAAAACGTGACCTACTGTGACAAACACGTATCATCACGGAAGTGTATTTTTTGTATTGATGATTGGGACGCAAATTATAGCAAGAGTGTGGCATAACAATATCATTTTCATTCACGGGGAGCATATGGTGCACACAAGTATTGAGATCATGCAATGGGTAGGATGGATCAAAATCTCCTAAAATGTATGAGGAAACTATGGGGGTCTCCTCATGAGCAATTGTGGAAACATCATATGGAGAATATGAACAATATCCAAAACAACGCATATCCGAACCTAGGTGGTCATGGAATGACATATGAGATAAATGATGCAAAGGGAGCATATCAATATCATCACAAGAGAAACAAATGCCAATAACCATGGGCTTGTCATCTATGCCATATGCACAAATTGGGTTTATTCTAATGGCATATGCATAGTTACTATGAAGAGATTGCAAATATGACATATGGTTGATCTCATGCATAGCATATGACAAGTCAAGCGGATTGTCAAACATGATGTGACCGAGAGAATTATCACAAGAGATCCTATGTAACATGGCATCACAACTAATAGACTCCACATGGCAATCATCAAACTCATCATGAATGGGTAAATCATCGCATGGGAAGTCACACTAGCATGAAGCATGGTAATAGGTGGATCAACATCATGCAAGCAATCAATACCAAGGATGTCCACTAGTGGGACTAGAGCATCACCTTCACATATGTTACCTTGTTCATTCCACTCAAGTGGTGTAGGTGAGGTGGCAAATACCAAATGGTGGTCATCATCTTCATCTTAATGGGACCATGTGGGAGATGCATCATATTCCACCATGGCCATCGTCTTGTCCATAGGAAGGACGAAGTCGTCGAGGATCGGCGTGTCATCATATATGGGACCTATCACCAAATAAGAAGACACAATAGAGGTAGAGGTTAAGTTGTTAGAAATCGAAATGGCATCACTGCCGTATCAACTACCTCACTCTCTCTATGTGGTGGTGGCTCACTCACTCCCTCAAGGTAGGTGCACTCAATGTCACATATGGTGGAGTCACTCAAATCACTCAAGTGGTGGTGGTGGTGTCTCTCCTCACATGAAAATTGTGGCAACTCATCATATATGGGGCTAGTGGTGAAGTCACTCTCACTCTCAATATGGTGGCACAAGTCACTCAAGTCAACATATGTCGTCGTGGTCGAAGGGAAAATCCCATGCTCAACCATCTCGTCATCGTCACCGTGGATGAAGGCGGAAGATGGCACATCATCGCTCTCCTCCATGACCGAAGGGGAAATCCCATGCTCGATCATCTCGTCACCGTCGTCGTGGATGAAGGCCAATGTAGGCGTACTCATCGAAGGTAGGCGAAGATGCCATATGTACAAAGGCGAAGATGCCTTGATAACACTTGGCGAAGATGCCGAAGTGGTGGTAGTAGACGTAGCTTCCTCTCAGTGGTGACGGTGTTGTTGTAGTCGATGGTGCTCTTCATCGCCATACACCTTGGGCTTGCGGTCGTCTCAAAGATGATGATGGTGCCGCGTGGTACTTGCATCTTGTGGCCACTCTGAAGACTTGAGACTTGAGCGTCTCCATCTTGAAGATGACGAAGAGGAAGAAGACTTGTAGTTGGCCCACACGTGTTGGATGTCATCCAATTGTGCATCCAACTTGGCGTCGATGTAGTCCCTTGTCTGTGCTTCACATTGGTGAATGTCGATGGTGAGTCGCTCAATGCCTCGCATTGCTTGTTGTAGTCCGAAGATGGGCATTTTGGGGATGTAGTTGTTCGCGCCATCGTTGTCGTGGAAGACCGGAGATGAAATGCCTTGCCTATCCATCACAAGACTCGAGCAAATGTGAGTGGAAGAAAGGAAAGAACTAGACCAATGTACCTTATCCAATGTTGAAGATGGATCAATGATCACTCAATAATGTATCAAGGAAATAGCACAATTGGTACCGGATCTTGTCAATTCTCACACCTACACAAGTAAGGCTTATGGTGGAGCTCGGTGAGGATAGTGGCACAAAACTTTGATGCAAAATGTTAGGAAGAGTCATAATGTTGGAAAAGATTCACAAATTCGCAAGTGAAACAAGTAGACCAATAGCAGTATGTGGCACACGGAAACACACACATGGATAGATAAATGGGGTCGTGCAACCAAGGAATGAGCACAAAATGTGGAATCCACGGAAAATGCTCGTGTTGCACAACTCAAGAGAGACGCTAGCACGATTGCTCAATAGGCGGATACGACACTTGTGCACAACCTATAAGATGCAAAATGTATGAGCCTTCTGTCCCAAGTATGCTATGCGTATGATGTTCCCGGTGTTGTTCTCAAGATGATCCAAGATGATCGGATATGACAATCTTATGTGCAATGTGGTATGATGCTATGGCTCTTGCTTACAAGCTTCTTTGCTCTCTTTTTGCTTAAAAGCTTATTTTTTTGATATGGCCACTTATGCGAAATGCACAAACCAAGATAGCAATTGTGTATATGCGGGAACAATCTTGTGACACAAGGGACGATATGATGATACCAAGATGATATGGTATATATGCAATGGAAGGGACGGATCACTAATGTTCACGAGTAACGTTGCCGTCAATACTCAAATGGCTAGTCTCGATAGGCAAGTGACACAAAGTGGGCTAAGGGGTTAACAATGTAATGGCAAGAATGTACAAAGATGGGATACCACAATACCAAGGTGATATGGAGGTTACCGTTCTTGCTTACGGTTAGGGTGTCAAATTGGTGAAGTGGTCGATGCGAATCCTTGTCGAAGGTGAGCAGCGGTGTTGTCGATGTCGAACCGTTCCTAGTTAGCCGAAACACCCTAGGAAACGAAAAAAACCGCAAACTCAAAATCTCGAAGGAAAATGTCAAATGGTGGTAGCGGAATGCGTTGGTGGTTCCAGAGTTAGCAATGCGGAAGTGGAGGTTCTGGTCGATGACGAAGCAACCGTCACTAAGTAGCCGAAACACCTTAGGAGACTCAAGTCACCACTCAAGCAACCACAAATGCTAAATGGAGCAAAATGGGTTAAGTTGCGGAAAGCGATGGTGGTATGGCGGATGATATGGTGGATGGCCTATGCAAAGATGCCAAAATGCCAAAATTTTGATGGATTAAAATGATGTTGGAACCCATCTAGATGGATGGGGGATGTCAATAGCTACTCAACGAGCTAAAGAACGTTAAAATCGGACTCCGGGAGTGAAAGTTATGGCCGAAACGGTTTTCGTTGGTGAGCTGAAACTGGGAGGTGCGGGTGCCCGGGGGTGGAAGGTGCGGGCACCCGGGGTGGTCAGCGAGGTTGGGCGGAGAAGATGGCCCGGGGGTCCGAGTGCCCGGGGGTAAGGGGTGCGGGCACCCGGGGTGGTCAGCGGGGATGCACGGGGGGTCCGGGTGCCCGGGGTTTGAGGTCCGGGTGCCCGGGGGTCACGGATTTGGGCAGAAATTTGTGGGAAAATGGGAGAAATTGGTGGGTTTCATGGAGAGAAAGGTGGAGATGGAAGGGGGAATACTAGATCCACTTGGAACCAAGCAAATCCATGGATCAAATCCAACAAAACCTCATCAAACCAACAAATCAAAAAAAAATTGGGGCTATTTTTGGTGGGAAATTTTCAAAATTGGGGAGGAACACAACAAAATTAGGCTAGAGAACAAGATGGGGGGCTCCAATTTCGTGAGAAACCATGGCTCATCATACCAAGATGTTGTAGGATAGAACCCTATGTGGAGATCTTTCACGAATTGGAGGGGAAATCCCCAAGAACACGAAGAACACGAAGAACACAAGAGAGGGGAAACACTCAAATTGACTAGATTCAATCACACATATGCTAGATCCAAGAACACACAAGAGGTCACAATGAATCCAAGGACAACAAAGGAAAGACACAAGGTACTATTTCATCCCAAACCTATGGGGAGAGAGGTCTTGATGATCCTATGATGGGGATCCTTCTCCAAGAGGAGGCCTTGATATCCACAAGTGGATCTTCTCCCTTAGGAGGTCATGATCTCCATGAGGAGGAAGATGAGCAAAGCTCTCTATTTGTCTATCAAATACTTTGCTATCCCTCTAAATGAGCTAGGGGAGGGGTATATATAGTCTAGGGACGAAATAGAGGGGGAGAGGGTTACAAGGGCAAAAGCCCCAACTTGCACGCGGGCCTTTGTGGAGTGGTCCGGGCACCCGGTGCAAAGGGGTCCGGGCACCCGGACAGGTCAGGGGGCGGCTGTAGGTGGCCCGGTCACCCAGGGGTTCCAACCCCGGGCACCCGGGGTGGCGCCAGGAGGCTGGAGGCGGGAGGCCGGGCACCCGGAGGCGGTCGGCTGGGCGGGGCCTGCTACCTCTTGAGCATGTGTTGGTTTTCCCTTAAAGAGGAAAAGGTGATGCATCAAAGTAGCGTAAGTATTTCCCTCAGTTTTTGAGAACCAAGGTATCAATCCGGTAGGAGGTTACACGCATGTCGCCTTGTACCTGCACAAACAAATAAGAAACTTGCAACCAACGCGATAAAGAGGTTGTCAATCCCTTCACGGCCACTTGCAAAAGTGATATCTGATAGAGATAATAAGATAAATATTTTTGGTATTTTTGTTGTATAGATTGAAAAGTAAAGATTGCAAAATAGTAAACAAGATGCAATGTAAATAAAAGAGATATAATATGATGGAAAAGAGACTCGGGGCCATAGGTTTCACTAGTGGCTTCTCTCAAGATAGCATATCTTACGGTGGGTGAACAAATTACTGTCGAGCAATTGATAGAAAAGTGCATAGTTATGAGAATATCTAGGCATGATCATGTATATAGGCATCACGTCCGTGACAAGTAGATCGAAACGATTCTGCATCTACTACTATTACTCCACACATCGACCGCTATCCAGCAAGCATCTAGAGTATTAAGTTCATAAGAACAGAGTAACGCATTAAGCAAGATGACATGATGTAGAGGGATAAACTCAAGCAATATGATATGAACACCATCTTTTTATCCTCGATGGCAACAATACAATATGTGCCTTGCTGCCCCTGCTGTCACTGGGAAAGGACACCACAAGGTTGAACCCAAAGCTAAGCACTTCTCCCATTGCAAGAAAGATCAATTTAGTAGGCCAAACCAAACTGATAATTCGAAGAGACTTGCAAAGATATCAAATCATACATATAAGAATTCAGAGAAGAATCAAATATTCTTCATAGATAATCTTGATCATAAACCCACAGTTCATCGGATCTCGACAAACACACCACAAAAAGTATTACATCGAATAGGTCTCCAAGAAGATCGAGGAGAACTTTGTATTGAGAATCAAAGAGAGAGAAGGAGCCATCTAGTTAATAACTATGGACCCGAAGGTCTGTGGTACACTACTCACACATCATCGGAGATGCTATGGTGTTGATGTAGAAGCCCTCCGTGATTGATTCCCCCTCCGATGGAGCGCCGGAAAAGGCCCCGAGATGGGATCTCATGGGTACAGAAGGTTGCGGCGGTGGAAATAGGGTTTCGTGGTGCTCCTGGATGTTTTCAGGGTATATGGTATATATATGCGAAAGAAGTAGGTCGATGGAGCCACGAGGGGCCCACGAGGGTGGGGGCGCGCCTACCCCCCTGGGCGCGCCCTCCCACCTCGTGGCCGCCTCGTTGCTTCCTTGACGTCCACTCCAAGTCTCCTGGATTGTGTTTGTTCCAAAACGATTCTCCCGAAGGTTTCATTCCGTTTGGACTTTGTTTGATATTCCTTTTCTCCGAAACACTGAAATAGGCAAAAAAAACAGCAATTTGTATTGGGCCTCCGGTTAATAGGTTAGTCCCAAAAATAATATAAAAGTGCATAATAAAGCCCATTAAACATCTGCTACCTCTTGAGCACTGTGTTGGTTTTCCCTTCAAGAGGAAAGGGTGATGCACCAAAGTAGCGTAAGTATTTCCCTCAGTTTTTGAGAACCAAGGTATCAATCCAGTAGGAGGCTCCTCAAAAGTCCCTCGTACCTACACAAACAAACAAGAACCTCGCAACCAATGTGATAAAGGGGTTGTCAATCCCTTCACGGTAACTTGCGAAAGTGAGATCTAATAGAGATAATAAGATAAGATAAATATTTTTGGTATTTTTATGATATAGATTGGAAAGTAAAGATTGCAAAATAAAGATATATTGTAAACTTATATGATAAAAGATAGACCCGGGGGCCATAGGTTTCACTAGTGGCTTCTCTCAAGATAGCATAAGTATTACGGTGGGTGAACAAATTATTGTCGAGCAATTGATAGAAAAGTGCAGAGTTATGAGAATATATAGGCATGATCATGTATATAGGCATCACATCTGCAACAAGTAGATCGAAACGATTCTGCATCTACTACTATTACTCCACACATCGACCGACTCCTACCTGCATCTAGAGTATTAAGTTCATAAGAACAAAGTAATGCATTAAGCAAGATGACATGATGTAGAGGGATAAACTCAAGCAATATGATATAAACCCAATCTTTTTATCCTCGATGGCAACAATACAATACATGCCTTGCTGCCCCTGCTGTCACTGGGAAAGGACACCACAAGGTTGAACCCAAAGCTAAGCACTTCTCCCATTGCAAGAAAGATCAATTTAGTAGGCCAAACCAAACTGATAATTCGAAGAGACTTGCAAAGATAACCAATCATACATAAAAGAATTCAGAGGAGATTCAAATACTTCTCATAGATAAACTTGATCATAAACCCACAATTCATCGGATCTCGACAAACACACCGCAAAAAGAGTTACATCGAATAGATCTCCAAGAAGATCGAGGAGAACTTCGTATTGAGATTCAAAGAGAGAGAAGAAGCCATCTAGCTAATAACTATGGACCCTAAGGTCTGTGGTAAACTACTCACAACTCATTGGAGAGGCCTTGGAGATGATGTAGAGGCCCTCCATGGTCGATTCCCCCTCCGGCGGAGCACCGACGAAGTCTCCAAGATGGGATCTCGCGGATACAGAAGGTTGCGGCGGTGGAAATAGTTTTTGTGGTGCTCTCGGATGTTCTCGGGGTACGTGGATATATATAGGAGGAAGAAGTAGGTCGGTTGAGCCACGAGGGGCCCACGAGGGTGGGGGGTGCCCGCCCCTCTAGGGCGCGCCCTCCTGCCTTGTGGCCGCCTTGGCTGCTTCTTGACGTCCACTCCAAGTCTCCTGGATTGCGTTTGTTCCAAAAAGATCGCTCCCGAAGGTTTCATTCCGTTTGGACTCCATTTGATATTCCTTTTCTTGAAAACACTGAAATAGGCAAAAAAACAGCAATTCGGGTTGGGCCTCCGGTTAGTAGGTTAGTCCCAAAAATGATATAAAAGTGTAAAGTAAAGCCCATAAACATCCAAAACGGGTATTATAATAGCATGGAACAATCAAAAATTATAGATAAGTTGGAGACGTATCAAGCATCCCCAAGCTTAATTCCTGCTCGTCCTCGAGTAGGTAAATGATAAAAAAAGAATTTTTGATGTGGAATGCTACCTAGCATAATTCTCAATGTAATTTTCTTTATTGTGGCATGAATGTTGAGATCCAAATGATTCAAGATAAAAGTTCATAAAACATAAAAATAGTAATACTTCAAGCATACTAACAAGTAATCATGTCTTATCAAAATAGCATAGCCAAAGAAAGCTCATCCCTACAAAATCATATAGTTAGGCCATGCTTCATTTTCATCACACAAGATACTCCCATCATGCACAACCCCGGTTTCAGCCAAGCAATTGGTTCATACTTTTTGACGCACTTCAGCTTTTTCAACTCTTACGCAATACATGAGCGCAAGCCATGGACATAGCACTATATGCGGAATAGGGTGGTGGTTGTGAAGACAAAAAGGGAGAAGATAGTCTCACATCAACTAGGCGTATCAACGGCCTATGGAGATGCCCATTAATAGATATCAATGTGAGTGAGTAGGGATTGACATGCAACGAATGCACTAGAGCTATAAATGTATGAAAGCTCATCAAAAGAAACTAAGTAGGTGTGCATCCAACTTGCTTGCTCACAAAGACCTAGGGCATTTTGAGGAAGCCCATCATTGGAATATACAAGCCAAGTTCTATAATGAAAAATTCCCACTAGTATATGAAAGTGACAACATAGGAGACTCTCTATCATGAAGATCATAGTGCTACTTTGAAGCACAAGTGTGGAAAAAGATAGTAACATTGTCCCTTCTCTATTTTCTCTCATTTTTTTTCTTTTTTTTCTTTTTTCTTTTTTTGGTGGGCTTCTTTGGCCTCTTTTTTTATGGGCTTCTTTGGCCTCTTTTATTTTTATAAAGTCTGGAGTCTTATCCCGACTTGTGGGGGAATCATAGTCTTCATCATCCTTTCCTCACTTGGGACAATGCTCTAATAATGAAGATCATCACACTTTTATTGATTTACAACTCAATACTTAGAACAAAATATGACTCTACGTGAATGCCTCCGGTGGTGTATCGGGATATGCAATGAACCAAGAGTAACATGTATGAAAAATTATGGAGGCGGCCTTGCCACAAATACGATGTCAACTACATGATCATGCAAAGAGCAATATGACAATGATGGGGCGTGTCCTAATAAACGGAACGGTGGAAAGTTGCATGGCAATATATCTCGGAATGACTATGGAAATGCCATAATAGGTAGGTATGGTGGCTGTTTTGAGGAAGGTAAATGGTGGGTGCATGATACCGGCGAAAGTTGTGCGGCATAATAGAGGCTAGCAATGGTGGAAGGGTGAGAGTGCGTATAATCCATGGACTCACATTAGTCATAAAGAACTCATATACTTATTTCAAAAGTCTACCTGCCCTCGAAGCAAAGTACTACTACGCATGCTCCTAGGGGAAGGGTTGGTAGGAGTTAACCATCGCGCGATCCCGACCTCCACACATAAGGAAGACAATTAAAAGAGCACCCCATGCAACAAATTTGTCACACAACTTTTACTGTACGTGCATGCTATGGGACTTGCCAACTTCAACACAAGTATTTCTCATTTTCATAATTACCCAACTAGCATGACTCTAACATTACCACCTTTATATCCCAAAACAATTATCAAGCATCAAATTGATCATAGTGTTTAATGCACTTTCTATGATAGTTTTTATTATACCCAACGTGGATGCCCATCATTCTAGGACCAATTTTATAACCATAGCAAATACCATGCTGTTCTAAAAAGACTCTCAAAATAATATAAGTGAAGCATGAGAGATCAATAATTTCTACAAAATTAAGCCACCGCCGTGCTCTAAAAAGATATAAGTGAAGCACTAGAGCAAAATTATGTAGCTCAAAAGATATAAGTGAAGCACATAGAGTATTCTAACAAATTGTGAATCATGTGTGTCTCTCCCAGAAGATGTGTACAGCAAGGCCGATTGTGGTAGACTAAAAAGCAAAGACTCAAATCATACAAGACGCTCCAAGCAAAACACATATCATGTGGTAAATAAAAATATAGCCTCAAGTGAAGTTACCGATAGACGAAGACGAAAGAGGGGATGCCTTCCAAGGCATCCCCAAGCTTAGGCTTTTGGTTGTCCTTGAATTTTAGCTTGGGGTGCCTTGGGCATCCCCAAGCTTAGGCTCTTGCCACTCCTTATTCCAAAATCCATCAAATCTTTACCCAAAGCTTGAAAACTTCACAACACAAAACTCAATAGAAAATCTCATGAGCTCCGTTAGTGCAAGAAAACAAACCACCACTTTAAGGTACTGTAATGAACTCATTCTTTATTTATATTGGTGTTAAACCTACTTTATTCCAACTTCTCTATGGTTCATACCCCCCTACACTAGCCATAGATTCATCAAAAAAAGCAAACAACACACGGAAAACAGAATCTGTCAAAAACAGAACAGTCTGTAGAAATCTGTAACTCTCGAATACTTCTGGAACCCCGAAAATTCTACCAAATTAGGAAGTCTTAGGTAATTTGTTTATTAATCTTCTTCAAAAATAATCAACTAAAAATCACGTTTCTGTGATTTATTAAAACTAATCTCATGCGTCAAAAGTTTCTGTTTTTCAGCAAGATCAAATTAACTATCACCGTAGGTTATCCTAAAGGTTTTACTTGGCACAAACACTAACTAAAACACAAAACCACATCTAACAGAGGCTAGATGAATTATTTATTATTTCATCCCTAGACTATATATGCCCCTTCCCTAGCTCATTTAGAGAGATATCAAAGTATTTGATAGACAAAGAGAGAGCTTTGCTCAAAACTTTACATAGCAATGAATCCACTATTTTGGATTTCAAGGAATTTAATTATGATAATTGCTCTTTGATAGATTGTATTTCCTTGTTGCAATCCGTGCTAAATTTTCCTCATGCTTATAGTCAAAATAAAGCTTTTACCAAACATATCATTGATGCTTTAATGCAATCTTATGAAGAAAAACTTGAATTAGAAGTTTCTATCCCTAGAAAACTTTATGACGAGTGGGAACCTACTATTAAAATTAAGATTAAAAATCATGAATGCTATGCTTTGTCTGATTTGGGTGCTAGTGTTTCCACGATTCCTAAAACTTGTGTGATATGCTAGGTTTCCAGGAATTTGATGATTGTTCTTTAAATTTGCATCTTGCGGATTCCACCATTAAGAAACCTATGGGAAGGATTAATGATGTTCTTATTATTGCAAATAGGAATTATGTGCCCGTAGATTTCATTGTCCTTGATATAGACTGTAATACTTCATGTCCTATTATTCTTGGTAGACCTTTCCTTAGAACGATTGGTGTGATCATTGATATGAAAGAAGGAAATATTAGATTCCAATTTCCACTAAGGAAAGGCATGGAGCACTTTCCTAGGAAGAAAATTAAATCACCTTATGAATCTATTATGAGAGCTACTTATGAATTGAATACCAAATATGGTAATACCTAGATCTATTCTTGTTTTTATGCCTGGCTAGGGGCGTTAAACGATAGAGCTTGTTGGGAGGCAACCCAATTTTAATTTTGTTCTTTACTTTTGGGGGGAGAGGGTTACAAGGGCAAAAGCCACAACTTGCACGCAGGCCTTCGCGGAGTGGTCCGGTCACCTGGTGCAAAGGGGTCCGGGCACCCGGATAGGTCAGGGGCCGGCTGTAGGTGGCCCGGGCACCCGGGGGTTCCAAGCCCGGGCACCCGGGGTGGTGCCAGGAGGCTGGAGGAGGGAGGCCGGGTACCCGGACCAGGTAGGCGACCGGCTGGGCGGGGCCGGGCACCCGGGGTG